>NC_142929.1:92517949-92522555 GCF_046866305.1 Octopus bimaculoides
TAGATGTAATGGTGTTCACTAATGATTTTAAGATAGGCGTTTTGATTCCTGGACCAGACGGAGCATTTTTTTCTTGAGCAAAATGAGCTCCAAGAATATCAAGGAAATCAAGGAATATCAAGGAAACCCTGCGGCGGACCGGTGCCCCATACAGAGTGGAAGGAATGTTGTTATCTCAGTCATTTATTCGACATAGAAACCGGGTTAAACTCTGGATTTATGAATCCCACGGCTCGAGACAGAAGATAGATTAGCTATCTATTTAAGAAGGCAGCTAACGTGTAGTCAATGTGTAAGCTAGAATTTGTAGAAACGTTTTCGAAATAGCTAATTATTTTATGATAAATATATATTCTCACTTTGCTGATACGAATTAGTAATTTTCTTTTCATATGTATAAACTCTTCCATTTGATTCTATGAAAAACTCGTAAATCATATTATGAAGTTCGGAAGCAACAAAGTTAGAAACCGTTGTCGTTGAATTTGGAAATTAAAAACAATGATAAATTATGAAACTTGTAACTATATGATATTGGTCTCTTTTGGTTCGCAACATGGTCGGTTTGGATAGAGAGATATATGGAGATGTTTTCGTAAAGTTGCAGACATCATACACAGCTGTTGTTCGCTTATGGAGGAATTTCCAAATGAAAATCTGATTGGATATCTTCATGTTATGCATGCATACGAACAGATCTTCTTACAATAAATTTCGTCCTTTCACTTATTCATGGTTCATTTGTTGTTTTGCTACGAGTGTGGTATTTCTGGTGTCGAAATTTCAGTTGTTTGTATTCATATAAATTGTATCCCATAGTGTAATGGTTACATTGTTATTATTCTAATTACATCCCTATAGAGAACTGATGTATAAGCATCAACGAATAAATCCACGATAATTAAGAACTCAATTCATATCAGGTTAAACTATGACAGGTTATTGCATTGCAGTAAATCCGAGTGTAAAAACCTAATAGGTTAAAACGATCCTTAAGAACAGAATATTTTGCATAAAACCAGAAAAGCATAAATATCATACATAGATCATATGTTATCCTAATAAAACAGCTCTTGAGCACAATTGAAGTATGAAGTATACGTGAAATTCCTGCTTTTCTTCTAATTATATAAATTGTTGCTTCGAATAGCTTACAAAGTCGGACTCTAATAATAAATAACTGAAATCTACTGACCTTTGATATTTATTTTTCATTTGTTTCAGTTATTGAACAACTCCCATGCTGGGACACAACGTATCAAAATTTTACATTCCAATACGCCATTTATTTTATATAATTCTGATGCATTATTACATATTCTCTTTGCAGATTGTCTTTGAGGGTTCAACAGAAACTGGTTACCAAGGAGATATAGCCATTGATGATATAAACATACACGATGGTCCGTGTCCTGTCGATGCCCAGATAAAACCAGTATCAGTTCCCGATATCAATATTGTTTCCCTAGCAAACAATCAAACTGCTCTAAAATCTATTAAGAAGAGAAGACGGAAGCTCTTGCGTCATTTCCGGCGGAGAAACGGCACGCGCCACGGTGAATAATAGTTAATAGACACACAGAGATAGTCTGCCAACAAAAGTAACTTGACGAATATATACATATACATATATATATTCATGAATATATATATATATATATATACATATACATACATACATACATACATACATATATATATATATATATATATATATGACCACAACATTAGATATAACTATACATGTATAAATAAATGCAAATCTACATAGATACACAAATATACGTACATGCACACCTCTTTAATTACTAGATGCGCGTTTGTATACACGCATATACGTACATACGTACATATATATATGTATATATATATATATATATATATATATATATATATACATATATATACATATATACATGTATGAATGGATGTGTATATACATATGTATAGATGTATAAATATACATGCATATATTCATATATATATATATATATATATATATATATATATATATATATATATATATATATAAATATATATGTATACACATACATATACGAATGCGTACATGTGTGTATACGCATATATATATGTATATATATATATATATATATATATATATATGTAATATATTTATACATATGTGTGTGTATGTGTATACTTGCATAGTGTCCATCAAAAATGACTGGCTTTAGTTGATTGTGGAATAAAATTTGCGCACATAAATGTTATAGAAATTTTATTGCGATATAATCATCAATTACTTCTAACTTTGTTAAGATATTACTTTATCTTCTTCAGTCTATCACGATATATTTTTCACTCTCTTTCTTTGTCGCTCTCACACACTCTCTCACTCCCTGTCTCTCTCTTTTCTTTCTCTCTCTCTCTCTCTCTCTCTTTTCTTTCTCTCTCTCTCTCTCTCTCTCTCTCTCTTTCCTCTCTTACCTATCTCTATTTCTAACTTCCTTTCTTTCACCTGTTTCGGAAGAGCCATTGTTTTCTCATTCGCTATTCCTAAAACATAACAGCACACACACACACGTAGACAAGTACGCCTACATACATATATCCATACTTTCATACACACATACATACATACATACATTCACACATACATTCACACATACATACATACATACATACATACATACATACATACATACATACATACATACATACATACATACATACATATGTATGTATGTGTGCATGTGTTTGCATTAAAATAGTAAAATTAAGAAGATTATGAGGTAAAGAAATACAAACAAATATCTGAAGTTAAAGAATACTCGGAGTGGAAAAGGCAGAAAAATAGAACGAAACTATAACAACAAAATATTATGTACTGTGACAATAATACGTGCAATGACATTAAATACGTTAAATGAAATTAACAGGAAAGGACTATTCACTTTATTAACTTTCTTAAAACGAAGTAAAAGCTATAAGACGATCAGAGAAAACTACACCACATCAACATATATATACGTACATATATGTATACATACATATATGAAGATGTATGTATGTATTTCAAAAGAAGCATATATATATATATGATATATATGTTTATATATGTATGCATATATAAGTTAAGTGTATATATAAATATATTTGTTTCTATATGTATATATACATGTATATATAAACATAAGCTTAAATATATATATGTATAAAAATATTTATACACACACACATACACACACACACACGCATATATATATATATATATATATATGTATATTTATACAGATATATATAAATATATAGGAATATATACATGCATAGATATGAATACATATATGCATACATCAATATATGTATATATATCAATATATATATATATATATATAACAATATATATATATTCATATATATACATGAATATATACATGCATAAACATATATTCATATATATATATATATATATATATATATATATATATATATATATATATATATATATAACATAATAAATAATAATAATTATAATAATAATAATAATAATTTGCTGTAAACATACTAAAACTATCAAGCATTTGAACTATCAAGTCTAGCATTAACCTCACAACCAACCAACTCTGGTTTCTTGAATATATGAACAATTCAAAAGATGTTAAACGGGTTGAATTATATTTTTCTGAAATAAATATTTAATAATAAACCATATTCAATAAGACATAGATTTGAGCATGTCGTTAAAGTAGCTCACAATATTTTTCAATCGAATCCTAATGATCGAATATTTGCTAAGTACAATATTTTAACTGAATGTATTGATTTTTTTTAATTATTATTTTGTGTGAGTGCGATGTCTATGAAGGAACGGTGAAACGTCGAACAAAGTGCCTTCAGTTATGACACTATATCGTTTCAGGTCAAATCCCACCAGAGTCGACTTTGCTTCCCATCCTTCTTGGACGTATAAATACCGGTAAATTACTGGGATTGATATAATCACCAATAGCTATCCCATATATTTGAGGCACAATTATTCTACAAATATATTTGTGTGCATCTGTATGTCTGTATGTATGCATTTGTGTGTGCGTGACTAATGAAGCATGATTAACAAAACCTTTCTTTTGGTTGTAACTATAGACTTTTACATAAAATATATATTTTGATTAGCCTCCACCCCCAACCCATCTTTTTCTAACACTATCAAGACCATTAACACTTTTTGTACTTTGTTTCCTCTATGAACAATTGTTTCTCATTGTATTGTTGTATTGTATAAAAATTGCTTAAATATTATTTCCTTTTACTGTTGGTATATACATATACATTCATATATATATATATATACATATATATATATATATATATATATATATATATATATATATATATATATAAGAATACTAATATATATATATATATATATATATATATATAAGAATACTAATATATATATATATATATATATATATATATAAGAATACTAATATATATATATATATATATATAAGAATACTAATATATATATATATATATATATATATATATATATATATATATATAAGAATACTAATATATATATATATATATATATATATAAGAATTCTAATATATATATATATATATATATAAGAATACTAAT
>NC_142929.1:92530555-92565555 GCF_046866305.1 Octopus bimaculoides
GTGTGTGTGTGTATGCATATACATACATTACATACGTGTAAGTGTATGTATATGTAGCCCCTTTGGAGATATACTGAAGCATTTGTCAACACGACAAGATACAGTCAACCCAGTGTAGTGAAACCCAATAACATTTTCAGAACAAACATGACTTCTTAAATTTATTCCCACAGATATTTTCACCTTGCTATCGAACACACTTTCTTGTCCAATTTAAACTGTCATATAATCGTGCTAGTGAAATGTCGGTTTTCTTCGACATACATGCTGATTGCGGCTAAGAATGTCTATTACATATACGCTTTCTGCATACACTTCCAAACTCCTCACAACTAGGTCAATAAGACTTAGCGACGTTTACCTATATGTATATACATTATATATATATATAATTATACTCAAATCTATATGAACGATCATAACTTGTAACATGTCAAAACGCAGCCAAACCTAATGTTTATAACTGATGCTATATATACCTACAACAGTAAGGAGTTATAGTTGGTGACAACCAGACATTCAGAGCGATTATATATGTACGTATGTTTCTGAATATGTGTTTCGTGATTTCCATTGCTTGAAAGGTAAAGGTAAGCGATCTCCCATGAGGTTTCAATGAAAGACAAATCTCATCCAGCTGATACTAACATATGTTAACTTAGCATTCAGCATACGGCTTCGAGTTAGCATTTATTACATTCAGATAGATAGATAGATAGATAGATAGATAGATAGATAGATAGATAGATAGATGCATACATACATACATACATACATACATACATACATACATATGATGGCTCACGACTCGTGACCGAGGAAGACAATCGTTGACCATTAGGAACTTTATTCTCTTGTGGTGACGCTGCTGACTAATGAGCCCAGTCTTTATTAAACATACACGCCCGGAGATATTGCAGACCAGGCTACCCCCATTCACTTCTCTGGCGGGACGTTTTCGAGGAGCTCCCTTAACTTCTGCATATGCATATATATATGTATGCATACATACATACATACATACATACATACATACATACATACATACATGTGTGTGTGCGTGCGTGTGTGTGTATCTGTCTCTGTGTCTCTGTGTCTGCCTGTGTGTGTGTTTAGACTTAGTGTTTCGGGTGATGCACTCATGATCAATAGATCGTGATTTCAATTCCTAGACCAGGTGGTGCATTGTGTTCTTTAGCAAAACAACTAATCTCGTGGTACTTTGCAATCACTTCGGCAGCTGACGTGTGGAACACCGTGCACTTGTCCAGACAACGTCGATTTGATGGAGACAGTGAGCTAATGCGCGGCACGAACATTTTTGATTATAAAAAAATTACTTATGCACGTTGTTAGGGAGAGTCCATTATATATATATTTATTATATATATACATACATATATATACACACACACACGCGTGCGCGCGCGCACGCACACACATATATATTCAAATATGAATTAGAAGCAGCGCCGATGGGTTGCGGTGTAACGCGTTGGGTGTGACTCCCTCAAAGCGCCGAGTAGTAAAACATCTGGAAGTCATGGACAGGAGAGACAACTCGCACTGCACATGGCTGTAGGCACAGGCGTGGCTATGTGGTAAGAAGTTTGGTTCACAACCACATGGTTCCGGGATCAGTCGCACTTCGTTGCACCTTAAGCAAGATTTAACCAAATCAAAAAATAAACCCAAATAGTAAGCAAACAAAGATGCAAAACATAAAGATGCAAAACAACAGGAACAAATATAAAAAATAAAACAAAAATTAAAAGAAATGAAAAATAGGTCAAAAATCTTTTAAATTTTCAAATGTCAAAAAGCAACAAAAAAATAATAACTGAAAAACATTAAATATCTCAACCTCAATGTGAAATATTACACAAAATTTATATACCAAAAGAAAAAAAAATATCTGAAACTGAAAAACAAATTACTGAAACACTACAAAGAAAGACTTCACAAAAAATCCCATTTCAGTTGCGCACACACACACACACACACACACACACACACACACACACACATACATACACACACACGCACGAAAACACACACACGCACGAAAACACACACATGCACGCACACACACATTCACATACGCCCCCCCATTTACATACACACACATATATTCACACAGAGTTGAAACGCTGTCTGATTTATTTTTTCAGCGTACTACTTTCATCATCACACTACCAAGTATGGCATCATCCCTTCCTTCCTTATTCATCTATCATCCGTTCCTTTCTCATTCATAAACACAAGAGTATTATTATAGTAGATTATCTCGGTAACCATGGGGGGTATGAAAAAAATACAAAGCCCAGCAACACTACCGGATCATTCTACACATTTGTGTAATTTTTCGCGCAATTCCACCCAGCCGTTTTACTGTGAATCCCAAGAAAAAATCGCCCATGTTAAATTTATATGCATATATGTATATATATATATATATATATATATATATATATATATATATATATACACACATACATACATTGCATATATGTATTTGTGTGGTATACGCGTGTATTGTATATGTAAGTTATTTTAGTATAAGAATATACGTATTTGCTCCTGTCTACAATTACTATAGTCGAGAATTAAATATAAAGTTTTATGTCGATAACCGTTGAAATCTCGCTTTTCTTTTAATTCGCTTTCCCAATCGCTTTACATGTCTGCAAACTCTGTACCATGTAAACAAAAAACACGCGCTCTCGCGCGTACACGTGCACTGTTGAATAGATAGATAGATAGATAGATAGATAGATAGATAGATAGATAGATAGATAGATAGATAGATAGATAGATAGATAGAAACTTTTTTTTTCTTAAGTTACATTCAAATGTCAACTATAGGAAGAGAAATCAATATTACCTAGCTATAAATAAATAATTTCTCATATTTAAATAACTTGGAATCATCTCCCTTGATGTTAACAGTACAATTACTTATATTAGTTTCTGATTATTAAATGTTGAACAGAATTTGAAAGGTTGAAGTTCAGAAGTGAATATCGTCTACAGAAATCATAGTTACATTTTGAAAAACGCCATTTAAAGAAATACCTTAACTCGCTAAAGGTGAAAATATGAATGTTAATCTGGTACTTGTTAAATGTTTCGAATAAGCAGGAAAAGAAATTAAAGAAAAAATATATCCTACGCAGGCACCCTCACTGTTCTACATTGTGCTATCATTGTGAATTTCGCGATGTGTTGCTTTCAGTTAGACGGTTAACCAGAACTTGAATCCTTTGTAAAATGAATAACGTGATTTTGACCCAAAGTGTAGCTGATACCAAACGACTGGGGGCGTTTGACATGACATGCTACAGGAGAATGCTTCGGCTTAGTTGGTAGGCCCTTAAAAGGAACGAGTCAGTCCTGGAGAACAGGAAAAAGCGGCAAAAGTCGATGACGAAACTACGTTGTTTTGGCCACGTTTTTAAGACCCAAAATCTCCGTGTCTGTATCCTCGTAGACTGGATGGGCGGAAATCGAGCTCGCAAGTGACAGAGATGGAGATAGATGACATCAAGGACTGGAAAGGAAGGATCCTATCCGAGTAAATGGCTGCAGCACAAGACCATAGTCTGTGGTGATGAACTGTGATGGTTGTCTGAGTTCCCAATGAAGATGGGTATAGACATTCATTCAACTTTAAGCAACTAATGTTTTGTCAATTAAATAGAGAACCGACAAGATTTTCAATTTACGTTGTATTAGAATCTCTTTTGATCACTCAGAGATGTAAAACATAAATTGGCGCACGAAGCAGTGTAATCGCTGGGATATGAATGAGCCAACAAGGAAGCTCCTACATGTTCGCTCAGCCTTCTAAATAAAATAACTAAATATCCCTCATATCACACCATACCGTGTAAAAAGAGGAGGAACACATTGTATAGTGTAGTTTTCGATAAATAAGATGAAACGGTCTCGCCTAGAAAGACTCTAATGGTAGATTTGCTTGATCAGTACTAACCACCTCTATGTCAAGAGTGAGAACGTTTTTCCGTGCATGGATAGAATTGTCCTTCATTAGAACTTGTGGAAGAGGTTCTGTGCTAAAAAAATATGGATCAACAAATTTATATATACATATAAATACGTGTGTGCGTGTGTGTGTGTGTGTGTGTGTGTGTGTGTGTGTGCGTGTGTGTGTGTGTGTGTGTGTGTGTGTGTGTGTGTGTGTAATAACCAAAAGCATTAAGATTTGTGTGTGTGTGAGCATGAGGGCTAATTCAATGGTCGAGTATCCTGGCAAGTAATGCGCACTTGTCCATATCTAACCGACAAGATGGTGTGATGCCTTTGAAAAAATCCGATGGGAGACAGCAGGAAACCCCCTTTGTATACTACCACAAATATTTCATGACAAGCACATAGTAGAGAGTTCATGCGTGAATTTTCTGTTGAAAAGAAGGAACTAAATATACTTTGCTTCGATGCATCAGGGCCTTCCTTAGGCATCCGCCATCAAGAGAAAAAAAGAAGTAACATGAACGTAATTAGACTTAAGCAGGTTTTTAATTTGCTTCTACATGTGTGGTATTTACCAGTAATTCGAGATACATGGGTAATGAGATAGATCTTCAGTGTACCTGTAACTGGATCTTCCTATATAGCTTATGGTATTTGAAATATTCTGGTATCAATGTTAAAATTCTCCTAGCTATAATGAATGCTACATTTACAAGAAAGTAGGTAGATCATATTAGTTTCCATTCCCTGTTTTTGGTGGTCTCTGTTCTATGTTCTATACGTAACAACTTCTTTTTTTCTAGAAGCAGTTTATTTATGCAATTGAAATATATTTCGTCGTAGGATATTATGGAAATATGTGACGAGGTATTTTGTCACAATAAGAGGGATTGCTATGCCGGAGAGTAGCTTTTTATTACGTTTTCTGTAAGGGTAAAATTTACTAGCGCTTAGATTTAGTGTTGTAGAAATTCCCAATGCATATATTAGTTTTCTTGATAACTTTTGCAGTAAATTCTCTGAAATCATTCTTAAATGTATCTAGATGGCAGCGGTTCGTATAGCGGGAAATTGCCCAGGACTTAAAAGCCTACCAATTCGAATACTTCAGCTCTGTCACAGCCCTCCATAGCAGCAGAAAATAACTTGTCTGCATGTCTTTTACAACCTTTAAGGCAATTTTGAACGAAAGGTTCTCCGATGAAAGATTAAAAATCAACATTGTGGAGTTTGATGTATCTGCACTTGCTTTTACTATGTATGTTGTTAAAACACTTGATTCCCGAGATGTTTTTCATTCTGTACATCCATAGATGTTATATAAAGCATGCTTCAAACCCACTTACTGACCTAATATCAATTAATGCTCAGATGTCGCAAACTTGAAATGTTAAATTTTAGTTGCAACACAAGCGAAGACGCAAGACTTTACGGTACCCAGTCCTATCTAGAGCAGCATTATAATAAGTTGCATGTGATTCAAAAATTTTATTGTTAGCAGATAATCTAGAGATTCTTGTAGAAATATTCTTAACTAATCCCTGTATAATCGAGGGTGGATAGTTGGATGCTACGTTAATGTACTTAATATGATCTTTTGGCTTATGAAATGGTTCAAATAATCCAGTATCAAGAAAATTCACTCTGAGATAATCTTTACCCATAGTAATGTTTAGTCCTAAATTTTTGAAAAAGTCTAAAGAAATTTTCCTATGCCTTTCTAACTGTACTTTGCTACTTCTGTCCAGAAAAAATAAGGCGTTATCCCTATATAGACCCCACCGCCTGTTACTTCCGGAAAGGAAAACTGGATTAATGAAAGGATATATATTCCGATTAGGTCACTGGCCTGAGCACAATCATGTGAGCTCATTGCTATATCAAATGCATTTTACCTAGATTACTACTCCATAATCTGCCATCAAAATCTACTGGAATGGCTCGCGCGGCAAATATAATATCTATTTCGCGTCGGGACAAATCGGAATTTTTCATGCTAAACATTCAGGGCTTCATTAAGAACGATCGGGTTAATAGTGGCATAATAACTCTCTATATCTAGTTGCAAGAATTTACTATTCTTACTAATTTCTAGAAGCTTAAACCATCCAAACACCTCTTGGGTATCGGACCAGAGGGTTAATCTAATTTTAGACTTAACAACGGGTATTACCCTATCAATGAATTTCTTTACTAATGCCTATATCGAATTTAGAAGGACAAATCAATCTAACGGTTGGGTCAATAAGAAAGTTAGGCTTATGGTCCTTAAGCATAATCCGGGGTTTTCGAGAGATGTAGGGTTCGGTTCTATCATCTATGGTTAGATCTCTGACGATTTGTAGCCCTGTATATTTAATTCTTTTTAATACGTCGTTACTAGCGTGTCTATATTTGCTGCGTAATTTCTTCCTAATCATCGACTTTTTAGCTCACTATCAACAATGTAAATGTTACTTGTTTTGTCCGCTGGTACAAGTATCCCCGGAGCTTTCTTGAAGTCGACAAGTAATTTTCTGATTTTCTGTTGATGTATATTACACCTTCTAAGGTACTTCCTGAACTCCACGTTCTTAACCATACTATATAATTCTTCTTCAAATCTGATTAAGTGTTGGTTAGTCAGTGGGTTCCTTCTGGCTTTGAATACTTTTCTTAGTAGGTCACCATGTTCAGGTTTGTCGTTTGCTCCTTGTCGAAAAAGAAAGCTTTCTACCACACTCTACGTACAAATTGGTTCGTTTCTCCAAAAGATCACGTATGTAATCCCTCCTACTGGGTATAGGTATGTCCTTTAGCAAAACATCCAGTGCTATTTTATCTATCATCCTGGGACGCTACCATATAGCACCTCCCGGAAATCGGAAATCGGTTGTGGTTAATGGATAATAAAACGAATGGTTTACACCTGGTAGCTTACTGGTAAAGCACAGTCACTTACGTCACTTACACAGTGATCGTTAAGTATATGGCAAATGAAAGACGGAAAATGGAATATACGTGATTGAACCAGTTGTTGAGTGTCCTACCCATGAGGAATCGATACTAGATGTGTCGAAACAATTGCCGTGATTAATAATAAATTCTCGCATATTCTATCTTCTGTCTTTCATTTGCCATATACATAACGATCACTGTGAAAGTGACCGTGCTTTACCAGTAAGCTACCAGGTGTAAACCATTTCGTTTTATTATCCATATGTGTGTGTGTGTGTGTGCGTGTGCGTGCGTGTGTGTGTGTATGTGTGTATGTGTGTGTGTTTGTGTGTGTGTGTGTGTGTGTGTGTGTGTGTGTGTGTGTGTGTGTCTGTGTTTGTGTGTCTGTGTTTGTCCCCCCACCATTACTTGACAACCAATGCTGGTGTGTTTACGTCCCTGTAAATTAGCAGTGCGGCAAAAGAGGCTGATAGAATAAGTACTAGGCTTAGAAAGAATAAGTCCTGGGGTTGATTTCTTCGACTAAAGGCGGTGCTCCAGCATGGCCGCAGTTAAATGACTAAAACAAATAAAAGAATAAAGAATATACACCAGAGAGGCCCTTAGTCAAGCCAGATGTTCCACCGTAGAATGGAAATAGATGTGCTAAAAGCCAGCAAAAGGACAACGCCTACAATTCAAAACCCAGTCTTGTCACAGATCATCACTCAGCATTTTTCCTTTGAATTACGTTAGAGATACCAAGCTGCTATGGTATACTCAACCACTTTCACTTGACTATGATGAGTAGTTCCATTCACAGAACAACCAGGATAATCATCGACAAAACTTAATCAATTATCATGTGTGTATGTGTATGGGCACGTGTATATGCACGTACGTGGGTGTAGTTATGCACACTGGAGCAAAATTGCAAATTTCTGCCATCTTTCGGTGTATCTTGTCTTCTATAGTTACATTAACTTTTGTTGGTATTCTATAGTTAGATTAGCCGGTTACTTGTTATGCTATTGATAATATTTCCATTTCTGTTGTTACATTAATATTTCAAATCATTTAAAGATGATACATAGGAGAATTGCTGTAACTACACGACTTCAGTGTTCTGCTGAAGTTAATTGTTTAACATCATTAAAGGCGTGTTGCCAAGATTTCAACAGCTATATTCAGCTACCTCAAACAATTTATGTTTAAATAACTACTTTTCTTTAAAAGAATAACTATCATGCATTATCTTCGCACGGTCCCAGTTAACGAAAATTTAGTCGAATGTTAATTTAATTTCTCTCGGTTATCAAGTTTATTTAATGATAATTATCGAAATTTGGTATTTTATCAAGTGTTTTCGTTTGTGCATAATGTCATATGCACCTCTTTAGTTTTAGTAAATTAAAGTATTCAATCTGCGTCGGTTTTTATCTTGGGACGGTCATTATGTCAATATGAAACACATGCACTGAGTCTATTTCACTTCTTTAATTATTAGTCAGCTAGGTAACCATTTGACCATCTAATTAATCTAGTTCTAGACCTGGAGTAAAAAGGGCATGTTACTGATGGTGTCGTAAATGGCATCGAAAGGGTTCTGACGAACCTAGCTTGTTGTTGATCGACCGAACGATTAATGAAACAATAGATTAGTTAATTAGTTAAATGGCTTACCAGTTAACTAATAATAATAATAATAATTATTATTATTATTATTATTATTATTATTATAAGACCAGGGCCGATTTCTTCGACTAAAGGCGGTGCTCCAGCATGGCCGCAGTCAAATGACCGAAACAAATAAAAGAATAAAGAATATTCACCAAAGTGGACTTTAGCCTCTAATGTACTGATGCAGTACCAGGCAGTGGCTCTCATGACTTTTGATCTTAACTGATTGCAAGTGTTATCATGTATATTGTTTTGTCTTGGTATCAAAGACGAGTTACAGCAAATATTCTGCTCAATACCACAGATTTGCTTGTTAGTTGCTTGACCTTAACTAGTTGAGCATGTCCCTTGGTGGCTGACGATATGTACATCTCTGATCACGTGCAGAAGTAGTGGGGGAGCATCATAGCCATGTGTAGAGTTGAAATTCAAAGGGTTCGCATAATTCATTTCTGGAAACTTGGGTATTTCGTTCATCATCCTTAAACAAACTTTATTCAGGGACCTTTTGAATGGGATGGGCTACTCGAACTGAAGAAAATTCTAACTGGGCCCCACTTGCAAGGTCATGCGTTGTTTATCTTGATATGAGATCACAAATGTCACGCACATATGGTTGTGACGCATGTGCCTGGTGTACCGTTATCAGACGGATAGTCATGATGAGTATATTACCCCAGTGTCACTTTGATGGCATGCACTGCTCTCTCACTCGATAGTAATAACAATAAAGTGAAAAAGCGCCAATACCGTGTTTTTTCTTAGCATAGTGACTCTCCATAAGATACAACAAAATTTGTTTCAACACAGAATATCACATCAAGAATTTTACAAACTAAATGCAAAAATGCAATCAATCTATATTGTTTTATTGATAAGAGAATTTAAGTTTTTCTAAGCGGTAGTTAATTTAGTTCTTCACCTAAATTTATTTTAATAAGTCAGCGGGGGTGAGGCTGTATCCATGGCATTTGAAGATCTTCCATGACTGGCGGGTTTGATTGCCGTTCAGTTAAAAATCTGTAAGTCAATATTTACAGAAAAAATATGGCTGGGATGAGCACTTGAGACAAAGTTTGAAAAGGTGTTTATAGAAGGTAAGATACAACGGGAGTAACAGGAAAACAGAGAGAGAGACAAATGAATTAGGTGGCCCTGGATTGTGAAGACATGCCGCTACTGCTACAATGGTGGGCTGAAAAGTTCATAGACTGACCAAGATACTCTGATCGAATGCGACCAAATGCGGTTTATTTTTTACATACTCCCCCTTGCGGTCCACACGCTTCTTCTATCGGTGTTGCGGTGCTTCGATCCCATTGGTGAAGAAGCTTTATCAGTGCGATAATGTTTCCCAGCCAATTGTCTTTCATGTTGAGGAACAGATGATAGCCAGATGGTGCCAAATCAGGAGAATAGGGAGGGTGATCAACCAGTCCAAAGCTACAGTCAAGCACAGCAGCCATTGAAACGAAGGACTTGTGCGCTGGAACATTGTCCTGATGAAACAAAGACCTCTTTTGGCGATTTGGTCTTGATAGCCTTTCGTAGCTACCTCAACAAGTTAACATAGTACTTTCCACTGATGGTGTGGCCCTTTTGAAGATAGTCAATAAACACAATACCTTTTACTTTCCAAACATCTCAGGCTATCACCTTCCCTGGAGATGAAACGACTTTGGCGTTCTTGGGAGTAGAAGACAGGTGTTTCCACTGCATAAATTGTCTCTTTGTTTCTGTCTCAAAGGGGTGAAGCCAACATTCATCCTGGATTAGGAAACGTTCAAGGAAATCAGCTGGATCTGTCTCAAACAGCTGTTCCCATGATTTGATCAGCCTGATGTGCCTTTGATCAGATGTCCGAAGACGTAGTACCCACTGAGAAGAAACCTTCGTCACGCCAAGTTCATTGTGCACAATATTCTCAACTCTCTCACGAGATATACTAATAGCATTGGTCATTTAACTTATAGTCAATGACGTGTCATCCATCAGCATGTTATGAACACGATCAATATTTTCCTTGGAGGTGATAGTTGCAGGACGTCCAAACCTGGGGTCATCTTCAAGTCTCCTCCTTCTAAATCCAACTGCCCACTTTTGCACTGTTGATACGTCATCTCCTAATGTAGCACCCATTTCAGCATCATGTCCTTTTGTGGCTAAAGCCTTTTTCTGCGAGTACTTGATAAATACTGATCCATTTGCAAGACATGTAGCTACGAGTTACTTTTGAAGTCTTCTTTGGACAGTCAGATGTCAGTTTACCTGGGAAGAAACAATGCATTTATTAATAAAAGAGATGAAATTAATACCCGCAAGATTTCACAGCTCTAGTATCATTCCTTCATAGTCAGTCTATGAACTTTTTAGCCCAATCTTCGTAATTAATTCAGAACAGTAGAGGCTGTTTTGTGATGACGATATTTTACATAAAAGATGGATGCCTAGATGATAACATTCTTAGAATCCAAACAAGATAGCTATCCGGTACAAGTAATGTTAATTAGGAAGGAAAAATCTTTTGTATATTTCAAAGAAACAGTTTTTTTTATCTGTTCTTTTTTGTACGTTTGAGATTTCCCCGTTGGTTTATATAACACAGTTGACTTATTTCACTCTCAGGGAAAATGCAGAACTTTATTCCGTTAAGCATTAATATCATTGCGTTATGCCCACTGGTGTGTTGTATACAGCTTTCACTGACATATTGCAATATCATTTGTTGTATATATTTTCATGGCATTATAGTGAATTCCATAGAGGAATTGAGAATTCTATGGATGTTTGGAATCATTCAGCCATATTCAGAAACATGATTATCACTAATAGCTCTCTGATAACTGGGAATTCGATGGTTAGCTTGCCATTAGTTGGAAACATCTCATATTTGACATTTAAAATTATGGAAAACAAAAACAATGCATCTGAGAGTAGCCATATGTGCACGTCAGCCGATGCACATGTATATTTATGAATATATTTCAACTGCAATAAAGGATAAGGACAGCTTGCGTCTCACGATTCTGCATTCCGTTTTAAAACAGTGTCACATAATGGAAAAGGGAAAGTTTGGTTTCCTCCATGCTCACATATTCGGTGTTTTATCCATGTGATAATGTAAAGCTGTGTTATTGATGATATTGTTCGTTAACCCAGCCACCTCGATTGAGCAAACCTATAAGAAAATACATGGTAACCGTGGCCATCCCATTATTTTAGAATTGTGTTAATTTACATGAACCAACGTGTCTATTTCTTCCCCAGGACAGAGTGATGTGATATGAGAGAGATTTCGCTTCTATTTTTAGCAGGGTGAGCGAACACGTAGATGCTCCCTCGCTGTATGTGTGAACAAGTTGTTGTGTTGAGTTGTTAGTGTTGAAGTTTACCAGATACGTTTTTGTTGATTTTATTTTGTCATAATTCACTTCTATTATCCTTTGAAGGACACTTTTAAATAATTAGGATCTTATAAACCTTAGGGTTTTCTATTACTTAAGATCATGGGATTTGGATAATAAGTCATATATGAATCTTACATTCCTAAGTTGTTATGATTCTCACTGTCTAGTATTAAATCTGTCTAAAATGTCCTATTGTAAAATATTTTATTCCTCAAAGTTTTAGATTTACCAAAGCAATAAAATGGTTAAATAAGATACTTGTTTTTTTTAATATTCTCTGGGTTCCCTGCAGTCCACCAGAAATACGTCAAAGCAGTTCACGTGATTGACATTCGACTGTAAACGTATAGCGCTATCTTGAGACGCACACGTAATTGTATACAGCTCGGTTTATATAACAACCTGGAATGCGTACAGTCGTTGGAAAGCAAACGACTTCGTTGTTTTCTTCCACAGAAAACTCAGCAAATGCCTCGGCTACAGTATCACTAAGAGGTTTTCAAGTGAATGTTTGGAAGAGTAGACTTGGGGAGTGCATGAAATTATGACATAAATCTAGGTCTGAGATTTCCCTAAGATTTATATCGCCGTTTACTTATTTTACCTAAGTTTTTACTATATGCCTAAGTTTTTACTATATTATACCCATTATTGTGTTGTATACAGGTCTTACTAACATATTACATCATCATTTATTGCTTATATTTTCATTGACATATAATGAATTCTACAGTGGAATTGAGATATCTATGGATGTTTGTATTCGTCAATCATATCAGGAAACATTATTTTCATTAATAGCTGTTTAATAGCAGAGAATTGGATTTACTTTTATCTAGTAATCTGGAATTGGTAACAGCTCATTAGGAAACAAGCGACTTTGTTTTCTCCCACAGAAACTAATAAAAGACTTGGCTTCAGTATAACTAAGGATGTATACAATGATGTACACTCACACACACAGACACACACACTCACACACACACACATACACATGCACACATACGTATATGTGTGTGTGTGTGTGTGTGTGTGTGTGTGTGTGTGTGTGTGTGTGTGTGTGTGTGTGTGTGTGTATACACGAGTAAGCACATAAATGCAAAACAAGGTAGAAAAATAGTACTCGAATACTGAAGGTAGATTAATTTGCTTATTTATTAAAGCTGCAAAAACATCACAAAAAAATTGTTACTCAGAGTTTAACGTTCCCCTTCGTCAGACAGTTGAACTAATAAAATATCTCCAGACGACTAAGTGAAC
This sequence comes from Octopus bimaculoides, assembly GCF_046866305.1. Lineage (NCBI taxonomy): Eukaryota > Metazoa > Mollusca > Cephalopoda > Octopoda > Octopodidae > Octopus > Octopus bimaculoides. The sequence continues at coordinate 92,543,812 of NC_142929.1, forward strand.
TAAGAAATTATCTCTAGTGTCTTGATCACAACTGTCCGACGAACGAGAAGAAGCAAAAGGGATTTAAAAATCCAGCAGATATGAATAAAGCACTCATTGTTAATCGAATTTGGTTAACTATATCCAACAATCAAATACTAATAAATTCAAATAGAATAAACAGCCAAGATAATTCCTTATGTATGACATGTAAATCCAAATATCGTTTCGAAGAATTTCAAGAAATTCTGATTATAAGACAACAAAAAAAGAATGGAGGAAATCACATTTTTAATTGGTGATTACACTATTGTGCCAGCATATTTAGTTACAGAAAATATCAAATTACTATTACGTTGTGTTCTCGAGAAAAACTCTTCATTTGACGCTGTGCCAGTCCATTCACCTGCAAAATGAGTCCCAGCAATATTTGGTAAGTTAACCCCACGGCGGACCAGCGTCCCGGTTAGCAGGGAAATGTTGTAATCGCACTCACTTATATCCATGCAAACCTAGTCCAGTTCTGGTCTCATGAGTCCTTGGGCTCATGATAGACCTAACTACCCATATTACGAAAGTGTCAATGCACCGCATCCTCTTTAAACAAAACCCAGTACAGAACTACCATATATTTCCGCGTATAAGACGACTTTTAAATTCCAAAATTTACCCTAAAAATTTGGGGTCGTCTTATACCAGCATTCTAAAACTCAAACTTTGAATTTTAAGTGATTTTATAAGTAAACTAACCTCTACCGCGTGCGATAACCTCAGACATACGTGAACAGATTAACAAAATAAAAAATATATATAAAATAAGTAATAAAAACATTTTTACTTCATATATTATTGACACACCTTCATAATAAATAGCCTATTCGAGGGACAACCCTCGTACCATCTTCTCGGTGATATCGAATGTTCTAGCAGCAGCACAATTGTTCGAACTCCAGCCTACTTCTATAACTTTCAATCTGAAACTAGCCTCATATTTTCTTCTTTTTGCTGATGGTTGCATGTTGGTATGGGTATAAAATGATTATCAATTTCACTTTCATAGTTTGTGATTTTATATGAAGTATAGGTAAATGGCTATTAATACTCCAGGCTGACTGTAACTGTTTAGAACATTTCAGTCATATGAACCACCATTATCGTATTGTTGTTAGCGGTTGTTATGACAGTGATAAAGTTTTGATAAACAAGAAGAAGAATCAGAATTCGGAAGAGATCAGCTGATAAACGCAAACAAAACAGTGGTTTTCCTTTTAGGCAAAGTATATAGGAAAAATATGTTACAGAATTGTTTTTGCTTTTATTGGTAAATGTTAGGATATATACAGTATATATTGGTATATATTCTGTGAATAGGAAAAGAAGAGGAAGGAGAGGAAAAAGCGGAAAAATCAGTATTTGCAAAAGATCAGCTGATGAAACGTAAACAAAAAATGGTTTCCTTTTAGGCGATGTGTGTGTGAAAAAACATGATACAGAAACGGATTTGTTATTTCATTTAATTAAATTTCTAAGTATATAGTAAGTAAAAAAAAAAAACATTTGTAATAACATCACCTTTACATGACCAATAATCCTAAAGATACCTGTCGTTGCAAAAGCTAGCCTGTCCACGAGTGGTTTTGTAATTTAGCAGTCGTCTTATACTACAGATATGAAATAAATTCATGAAATATTTTACAAATGTTGACCTCGTCTTATCTAAAGGTCGTCTTATACATGGAAATATACGGTAGATACTTCAGCATCACTCCAAATGTCAGGCCTTGTGTTTCTCCTCAAGGTCAGAAATTACTGGCTCCTTTCAAAAATCTGGTAATATTTAGAATAATGAAGGCGGCGGGCTGGTAGAATTCTTAGCACGTCATGCAAGATGCTGAGCGGTTTTCGTCCATCTTCATGTTCTGAGTTCAAATTCTGCTTCTTGCTGCCTATGCCTGTGCATTCCTGCCCTGACAGACGTACGGCGAGTGTCAGCAGCCTCCGGCGTTTCTTTCTCCCTGAGTCTTCGCTCTTTTGCGCTGTCAGACGCCCGGCGAGTCTCGGCAGCCTCCAGCGTTTCGTTCTCCCTAAGTCTTCGCTTTTTTGCAGTCAGATGCACGGCGAGTGTCGGCAGCTTCTGGCGTTTCCTTCTCCCCAAGTCTTTGCTTTTTTATACTGTCAGTCACACGACGAGTCTCGGCAGCCTCCGGCGTTTCGTTTTCCCTATGTCTTCGCTTTTGTGCACTGTCAGTTGCACGGCGACTGTCGGCAGCTGCTGGTGCCTCTTCCTGCCTTTTCTTTTTCATGCGCTCTGCATTTTCTTTCTTTCGTTGCTCCACACTTTTAGATCTAGATGGAGGCATGACTGCTGTGGTTGAATGTTTTTCCAAAGTAGGCCTACTATCTGATAAGTCACTCCTGTAAGATCAGCTGGTGTCTTACTGAAGCTATTCTACGAGTTATATTTTTCAAGTACAAGATCAAGTATGTGAAATTGTGAATAAAGTGCAACAGTTTCTACTACCATAGCAAATGGTTCTGTGTGTTATTGAGAAATTTATAGAGAGCAAAACAAAGCTTCTTTTAAACAAATAACTCTAGACTTCTTTTTTAAAAAGAAATCTACTACTCCATCTACAAGTGCTGGTGTATCAGTGATCGTGTCTGCAAGTGATGGTGTGTGTATGAGTCTAGTGCAAGTGAAAGTGCTTCAGAAAATGATTAATTTCAGGCCTTGTGCCTATAGTAGAAAAGATTATTTTTAGACACAATTGGAGCTGTGTGTGTAGTTCACTATCAGTTGTTTTCAACTACTAGTCAGGTCAGTATGAACAGTTTTCTATATAAGCTACTTTTAAAAGAGGCATCTGTCTACTTACCAAACTAAACCTACCTACCTACTTTACATCCCTCTGTGGTCAGTATAGTATCAATCATCCCTCAAGGGTCCAGCATCAGTTGTTGTTACTACTGCCTCCTCTTCTACTGCTGCTTTTAGCAACCCTTGAATATGTTAGTGTCATTTAATTTCTGAACTGTTTCGCTGCCGTTTGTTTTTGTAGTTTGATCTCTTTATCCATCAGTTTCTAGTAAGATAGATACGCGAGTAAAATTACTAATAGAGAAACGAAAATAAAATTTTGGAAACAGCAACACCACTATATGTTAAGTGAAAACCATGAACGTGTTTTCAAGGGAGATAATCACAGATAAACTTCAAAGAACGTAACATTGTAATACTTCATGTAAAGTAATATAAAAATGGAAAATCCTTCAAGAATCCATAAAAATTCCCGGATCACTACCAAAATTTCATCATCTGGTCCTTGTGTCATTACCAACTTTTCCTTCAAGTTTCATCAAATACCGTTCACAACAGAGGCGACAGACAGACAAACCAACGACGATGAAAACATAACCTCCTTTCTTGGCGGAGGTAAATATCTAGAAATACTAAAGAGTAAATTTATTCAATAAAATGACTTCAACCACGGCCTCCAGACGATGACTTCGGAATCTCCTGCAACTCTTCTGGGCGATCTCCTTCCTTAAGTTGGTGAATGCTGCCATAATCCTTGCTTTCAGTTCATCTTTGGTGTTACAAGGAGTTTTGTTGGCTTCTCACTCAACTGCGCCCCTCACATAATAATCAAGGGGTAGCAGTCTGGGAAGTTAGGTGGCCAGATGTTGGGGGGAGGGGTCGCAGAAATTGTCTGACAGCCATGACTGGGTTCTCCTGATTATGTGGCATGGTGCAGAGTCCTGTTGCCAGACATAGAGTCTGCCAGCAGCCACCCTCTTCACCCAGGGCAGCACTACCTCATCTAGGTACTTGAAGTTGGTCTCCATGTTGAGTTTGAGGCCGTGTGGGAAGACGAATGGAGGTATAACTTCGCTATCAGTAGTGACCACTCCAAACACCATGATATTGACTGGATATTTGAATTTTATCACTCTCGGTATATGATCTGGGGACACGGCATGGCAACGGTTATTCTCTGTGTTCACCATCTGTTTGTGTTGGAGCTCGCGGTGCGAATGCTAAGCAGTACAGCATGTCGTTTCCAAATTTCTGACAGAGTGAAATACATCATGGGACTGTTTTTCTCACAGACGGTGCTCAGTTGACCCTACTATACCGTGTAGTCGACAAAATCAAAATCAAACGATGTGCATGCGCGAAATTAAAAATATAAAATGGCAATAATTTACCCTTCACACCCTGTATACGCGAAGGGCTTCCACACAGTTTCCGTCAATCGAAATCACTACAACCCATTAGTAGACTTGAGACAATAGTACAAGACACTTGCCCAAAGTGTTGTGCAGTGGAACTGCACCAGAAACCACATGGATGCAATATGAGCTTCTTAACCATACAGTCGGATTTTGTACATTTGCCTACTTTTTCTGAAATTCCACGGACAGTGAGGCGATAATTTTCACTGAACGTGGTGTGATCGGCGCCAGTCGTTATTAAAGGTCGTTCAGGTTTGGGATCATCTTTGATGGATGTTTTTTCCAACATGAAATGCTGGTACCATTCAGGTTTTACACATTGTTAAAACTACCTCATCCCCCATCTCATAGACTTGTTGCAACGTTAAAACAGTTTCCTTAAGAGTATTTGTCTGAAACAAGTTCACAGAAGCACATTCATTTGAAAATCCTGTTCAAGCGGAGGTGAATTACTAAATATATGTTTAGTATATCACATATAGATCGCTGACTGAATGGCATAGCGTGATGTCGCGATTACTACACTGAAAAATCAACACAAATCATACGCAGCACTGCAGTCGCGAGTGTGCAGCACTTTTTGGTTGGTGCATTATGGTAAAAGTTCGATTTACTTTTGGACAGACCTCGTATCTATGTGCGTATATACGAGGGTGGGCTGAAAAGTTTATAGGCTGACTATGATGGAGTGATGCTAGAGCTGTGAAACCTTACATGCAGTAATTTCAACACCTCTTATTAATAAATGCATTGTTTATTTCCAGGTAAACTGATATCTGACTGGTTACAGAAGACTTCAGAAGTAATTAGAAATGACTGCTCTTAAAAATGGACAAAATTTGGCATCGTGATTAATCAAGTACTTGCAGAAAAAGGCTTTAGCCACCAAGGAGATTCATGCTGACTTGGTTGTTACATTAGGGGATGACGTTCCAGCTTCATTAAGAGTGCAAAAGTAGACAGCTGGATTTAGGAAGGAAAGGAAGAGACTTGATGATGACCCAAGGACCGGGCGTCCTGTAACTGCTACCACCAAGGAAAACATTGATCGTGTTCACTACATACTGATGAATAACACGTTATTGACTATAAATCAAATAGACAATGCTGTTGGTATATCCCGTGAGAGAGTTGAGAATATTGTGCACAATGAACTTGTAATGACGAAGGTTTCTGCTCGGTGAGTGCCACGTCTTCTGACACCTGATCAAAAGCGCACCAGGCTGATTTCCTTGAACGTTTCTTAACCTAAGATGAGCGTTGGGTTCATCACTTTGAGAAAGAAGCAAAGAGACAATTCATGCATTGGAAATACCATTCTTCTACTCCAAAACGCCAAAGTCGTTTCATCTGCAGGGAAGGTGATGGCCTGGGTTTGGGCGGGGAGATTCAAAAGGCATTGTGTTTGTTGATTAACTTCAAATGGATCACATCAATGGCGAGTACTATGCCAACTTGCTGTGGTAGTTACGAAAGACTATCAAGACCAAACACCCAGGAAAACTAACGAAAGGAGTTTTGCTCCATCAGAACAATACCCCAGCACACAAGTCCTTCGTTTCAATGGCTGCTGTGCGTAAATGCAGCTTTGAACTGATTTGTCACCATCTGGCTATCATCTGTTCCTCAACATAAAAAAAAACACTTCACTGGGAATCAGTATCGCAGTGGTTATGAAGTTTTATCTGGTGTTGATGACTTTTTTGAGCAGCAGGATGAAAGTTTCTTTATCGGTGGGGATCAAAGTACTGCAACACCGATAGAAGAAGCGTATAAACTGCAAGGGGGATTATTTTGAAAAATAAGCCTCCTTGGTCACATTCGATGAGAGTATTTTGGTCAGCCTATAATCCTTCAGTTTACACTGGTGTGTGTTTGAAGGTGTGTGTGTATTTGATTGTTTGGCTACGTGTGCCTGTATTTGTAAATGTATGAGTGTATGTTTAAGTCATATTAAATTATTATTTAAGTAAACATGATTAGAGCTCATTACGTATATATTTTATTTACGGTAATATAATTTTATACATCTCACAAATACAGTGTCATTATCTTTACGTTTAATTTATTTGTTATGGCGTTAAACATTTTCCTTTCTACAAATGATCACAATCTATCCATTCTATCAAAATTATCCTTATGCATAATTTTTACTTTTAATTGTATCTTTTCTCTAATAATGCAGAACCGTAGCTATACAAGTAATTGATACTGCTTATTCTGCATAAAGAATGACTTAGCTCAATATATTTTCTGCTATAAATATTAATTATTACCGATTGACGATTGTTGGCAAAATCGTTCGAGCATCAAACAAAATGCCTGAAGATTTTAGTTATGGTTCCTTACATTCGTCCTGAATTCGAATTCCGCCAAGGTCAGTTTATCCTTTCACCCTTTTGAAATCGATAAAATGAAGTACCATCAAATACTGAGACCGATTGAATCGGTTATATCGCTCACTCTACTAAATGAATGAACTTGTGCTAATGTTAGAAATCAATGTTAATGATTTTCAAAGTTAGTAGATGACAGAATCATTAGAGTGTACCTTTGTGGTATTTGTTCAGGATCTTTACCTTCTAAGTTCAAATCCCGTTTCATCCTAATGGTGGGGGACTATAAATTAAAGTACCAGTCAAATATTGGTGTTGATATAATTGACTGTTCCCTTCCTTTAAATATCCGGTGGTTTTATTCCTTATTTGAAATCATTATTGAGTATCACGAATAATCTAGTCTCATAATTTGATCTCTTCATAAGCGAGGGTTTCGTTGTCAACATTCAATAAATCGTGAATGGTATATGCATCAGTTATTTCCGGTTCCATACCCTATGTTAATTGTGTTGGAATGTCAGATAAATTCATTCGCTTTTATTTTTTTTTAACTTGGCATTCCATCGTCATATGTCTCAAAAGAGATAAAATTTATTCAAATTTCAAAAACGAAAAACAAAAGTTGAAGAGGAAGAATACAGCTACAAAAGCCATAAGTTACTACGATAAAAATATTCTTCGTATTACTTTGAATAACATTGAAAAGGATTTAAATTATTGAAAAAATAAAATGAATTTATCTGACAATCCCATACAAGGCTTTTGCTGATTGATACTGTTTCGTTCTTTATTTTATGTTCCTGTATTGGTCATAATTTTGTTTAAATCTCAATGAGATATGAATGTTCATCAGGACAATACCAAATGCATCAATAAATCAACATTGATATTTTTATCACCGTTGTTACAATCATCTCTCTCGACTTGTTCGTAGATGTTTGTGGTGTTGTTTGAAAAGTTTGGCGTATCTATATCCGGATTACAAATTCACATTCATACCAATAATGGTGCACTTAGTTTTGTGTGTAAAATCCTAAGAGACAGGTCTGAAAAATCTTGTTATCTACATTCCCTCGATGAAGCTTTTTATCTTTGCTAGAAACCAGCTCCTTCTTCAGAGGAAGAATTTAAATGATTAAATACAGAAGAGCTATACATACATACATACATACATACATACATACATACATACATATAATGTTTGTGCGTGTGTGTGTCTACGTACGCGTGTCCTTCTATCTGTGTTTGCCACGTACACCCCACCGCTTGACAAGCAATACTGATTATTTATGGCCACGCAATTAAGCAGTTCGGCATAAGGGACCGATAGAATAAGTAGCAGTCTTCAAAAAGAAAAAGACTAAAACTTGTCATGGTGGTGCCCCAGCATGGCCAAAGTCCAATGACTGAAACAAGTTTAAAAGATAACAAATAAAAAAAACCCATGAGAAGCAACAAATATTTTACTTGTTCGGTTCCTTATTTTAACAGCACTTTTTGTTGGACAGCGGCTTGCAAGATGACGAGTGACGCTTTGACATAATCAGAGAAATACTTAATATTCTTTCCATATTTTCCATAATTTTGTGTGTTTGTGTGCGTGTGAGCGCACGAGCTTGTGTGTGTGTGTGTGTGTGTGTGTGTGTGTGTGTGTGTGTGTGTGTGTGCATATGTCTGTATGTATGTGTTAGTTTAGAAGCATTGCTCTCACTTGACTTTTGCATGGCAGTTACATTTTTGTCACATTGATTCATTATGGCTTTTAAGTTTTGTCAGTATAACTTGAAATCATTATAATTCTATAAAACAACTCATTTCTTTTCTTCTTCTACCCTTTTTGTAATCCTTAGTTAAATATCTAATGATAGTGATTTATGCTTATGCGATATGATTGGTTGATATGAATAGTGAATTTTATTTATTTTTATTTATTGTACTTTATGAATTTTTAAAATTGTCACATAAATTATACAATATAGCAGAAACAAACACTTCAGCACGTAAAAGAAAATTTTGGGTAACTAACAGATGACTTTCTGTTTTTTTTTTTTTTTTAGAGTTGGATAAAGCAGCAAGAAGGTTCCTTGTATAGAAGTTCAAATTTAAGTAAGAAACCACGCAATGTAAACGCCTTTCGTTAGTTCATTTATGTTTTTTTTGTTTAGATTTTTTGCTACCAACTTCGTGTGACGTGTGCGTGTGTATATGTATTATGTATGTATGTATGTATGTATGTATGTACGTACATACGTCTGTATGTATGTGTTAATGTATGTATGTATGTGATTATTCAGATTTCAAGATTTCTTGCCAATAGAGAAAGAGTCGTTTTCTTAGCTAGATCCAAGGCTCCTTCATTGGAATTTCAACATCAACAGGTCATTTTTGCATGTATGTGTACGTGCAGATTTCTATTTTCTGTTTTATGCATGTCTTCTCATGTATGTATGTATGTATGTATGTATGTATGTATGCATGTATACGATGGAAGCGAACAGTAAGAATGAGTGCTCAACACTGCATTTGGTAGATAAACATATTCTTTATTTATGATTAATAATACAAGCAATGTTGCATTTTGTGATGGTCGTTACGACAATAACAATAACACACGGAATGGTTCAATATCATTTCTTTATTGTGAGTCAGTTGGCTAAATATCTGATCAACAAGCTTATCGATTTTTTGTTTAATGCGTTGGTTAAACAATCAATCGGTTGTTTGTTAGCCAAAGTCCTTTCGTCGCTATACGCAACCTTCCCAAGAAGTTGCCTTCTCTCCTCAAGATCTGCTCTGAGTATGTTCGGGAATTGGTCCAATGTTGTGTGTATGTATGCTTGTATATGTGTATGTAGTGGAGGCGCAATGGCACAGTGGTTAGGGCAGCGGACTCGCGGTCATAGGATCGCGGTTTCGATTCCCAGACCGGGTGTTGTGAGTGTTTATTGAGCGAAAACATCTAAAGCTCCACGAGGCTTCGGCAGGGGATGGTCGTGAACCCTGCTGTATTCTTTCACCACAACTTTCTATCACTCTTACTTCCTGTTTCTGTTGTGCCTGTAATTCAAAGGGTCAGCCTTGTCACACTGTGTCACGCTGAATATCCCCGAAAATTACGTTAAGGGTACACGTGCTTGTGGAGTGCTCAGCCACTTGCACGTTAATTTCACGAGCAGGCTGTTCCGTTGATCGGATCAACTGGAACCCTCGACGTCGTAAGCGACGGAGTGCCAACAACATATGTGTATGTAGGTGTCTGTTTGCTTAGAAGAGGAGGTAAGGCTGAGAGTATACGAAGGGTTTGTGTATATGTATGCGCGTGTGTTTCTATGTAGTTGTGTGTGTAAACCCACGTAACTACTTGTATATGTATTTGCGTGTTTGTGTGTTTGTGAGTGTGTGTGCATTAGTCATTCGTAACCTCTTTACGGGTTCGGCTTTTTGTCTGAGGTCAGTTCGGTCTCAGATCTTCTGAGATTCGCTTGTCAACCCGCGAAGATTAATGGGTGTAGTAACTCATGTGGGAGGTGGAAGGGAGGAGATAACAGGGTAGGTGTATGAGTATGTATGAGTTTCAGCGTGCACGCTTGTGTGTGTTTGTCGGGGTGTGTGTACGCGAACGAGTGTGTGGTGTGTGGTGCATGTTCGTGTGTTTGAGTCAGTTCTGCAAGTGAGCGTGTTGTTCAGATGTATGTGAATGTGTGAGTGCTTATTTATATGAGTGCATTCCAGTATGTGTGTATGTGTGTATGTGTGCGGTGTGGCAGCTTTTTGAATGGTAAGCACCTGTGTGTGTTTGTGTTCTTGTATACATGTGTGTGCACGCACGAATGCACGTGTTCTTGTGTTTGTCCCAGTGTGCGCGTGCGCCTGTGCCTGTGCATGTCTCTGTGTGTACGTGTGTAAGCGTGGTGTGTGTTTGCGTGGTTGTGTGTGTGCGGTATGTTTTAACGTTCTTACATAGTGTGTTCTTACGTTCCTAAGTGTGTATGTTTTACCTGTGCGTTGTATGTGTGTGCGTGCGCGCGTGCAGACGTATCCGTCCATACGTATGTGTGGATGTATATGGTTGTGTATTTATTTGTATGGATTTCTTTACATTCTGCTGTCATCCTACTCCTATCTTATCTGTATCTACTTGTACCTGCCTGCCTGCCTGCATGTGCGCGCGTGCATGAATGTGCATGGATGTATACTGGTATCCTACATATTTAAATGTATTTATTTTTATGGACTTTTATGCATTCTGCTGTCATTGTAACCCAGCCCTTTGTATACCTAACTGTCTTGCCTATACTCAAGCGTATCAATGTGGTAAGAAGCTTGCTTCCCAACCACATGGTTTTCGGTTCAGTCCCGCTGGACCGACCAAAGCTTTGTGAGTGGATTTGGTCGACGGAAATTGAAAGAACTCCGTTGAGTTTGTGTGTGTTTGTGTGTTTATCCCCCACCACAGTTTGACAACCGGTGCTGGTGTGTTTATCGGTTCGGCAAAAAGTCCTTGGGTCGATTTGTTTGACTAAAACCCTTCAAGGTGGTGCCCTAGCATGGCTGCAGTCAAGTGATTGAAAAAGTAAAAGATAAAAGATGAAAGATACCGTCACATACAAGCACGCCCATTCACACGGATGCACCCATGTATGCATATTGTGCGGGTGGTAACACTGGCGTTGTGGTTCGACTACATTCCATGTACATTTTCTATTCAGTATTAGTAATGGGTCATTTATGAGAAGAGACTCGCGTATCTGTCGAAATGACAAGTCTCTCGGGTGTTTAGAAAAAATGTCAATGCTTATTCGGCTCAGCATGCCGCCATGTTAATCTCTGACTTGCTAATAGAGTATTTACGACTGTCTCCTGTCATTACACTCCCGCCAGTGATCATATAGTCTCCGCTAGACTCCTAGAAGTCTACCCCAATGTATGTTGCATTCCGGTTCTTGCAATCACCCTCCATACATCTTATGTTGTAAACCGCATTCCCTATTGTGGGAATGAGGTGAGCCGGAAGTACAGGGTCAGTGATGTCAATGGCTGAGGGGCCCTACCGGAAGGCCTGCAGTGATGGAGATCACGTGAGTGGAAGGAGGACCAGCAGAAACCTCTTTGCTTCGGGGAGGTTGTGGTGTACGGATGTGTGTGGACGTATGGTGTTGAGGGAATTAGTCGTTAGGTTCTGACCGTAGATTTGGGGGTAGCGCGCCTTCAGATGTAACCCAGCTGGAAAGTCTACGCTGCAAGTGAACCTGAGAGGTAGGTGAATCGCAATTTGTCCCTCACACTACAATATTACACCGGTCTAAAGTTTATAGAAGTTTATAAAGGTACATGCAACACTTCCTTTCGATATTTATGGTCTTGTCGAAGGGGTACATTCACATAACTGTGATCTGATGGAACTCCCTGGTTTCTCAACGTCTTTAATGTTGAGTTGGGTGTTCTCCAGCGTCTTCCTAAACACAAGAGCTAATTCCCCATGCGGTGTAGCCTCTACAAACATCGACCCTGGAAATTTATATCTCATACCACGTGTTTGTTCCGTTGGTTTTATCACATATTCTCTATTCTGTTCCATTGCCTGCCCCGGTTTCTAGTGCGAGTTCCACTGGCGTCCTTATGTTATTATCATAAGGTAGGGTTAGAATGACAGCAAGATGTATTAAAATCCATACAAATAAGTACACATACATACACACAAACGCACACATGCACGCGAGCGCGCATACACACACTCACACACACACAAAGACAGTAGGATAGAAGAGAACCCTTACAAATAAATATATATAGCTATAAACAATTCCAAAACATAACCATGCTCAACCACGCGGACGCGCAGACGGGCACACACATGCACACTCTTAAACACACACCCACGCCCAGGAACGTAAGAACACACCACAAACACACACACACACATACACACACACATATACACACACATACACCACGTATACACACGTACGCATATATATATATGCACAGGCAAATGTGCACGCATGCACGGACACACACACACGTACGCAGGCACACATACACACAAAAGCACACACACACACTCACAGAACCGACTCAACCACACAAACACGCACACAACACCACACACTCGTTCGTGCACCCATACCTGAACAAACACACACAAGCGCGTACACAGATGCTCATACACACATACACCTACCCTATTCTCTCTTCCTTTCTCCCTCCCACATATATTACTACACCCATTAATCTTCGCGAATGACAAGCGAATTCCAGAAGATCTGATACCGAACTGATTTTCAACAAAATGCCGAACCCGTAAAGAGGTCACGGATGGCTAATGCACACACACTCAGTCGACACAGAAACATTCATACAAGTGATCACGCGGGTTTACAGACACACACCAAACACTCACGAACGCGCACGCTCATACACACACGGCACCTTGAACAAGTCTCCTTTGCTATGGCCCCAATCGACCAATGCCTTGTAAGGGAATGTGGTAGATGGAAACTATGTGGAAGACCGTCATAAATATATATACATGCATGTATTTGTGTGTGTGTGTGTGTGTGTGTGTGTGTGTGTGTGTGTGTGTGTGTGTGTGTGTGTGTGTGAGTGTGTGAAGGCGCGTGGATTAGTGTTTAGAGCAATCGGCTCACGATCGTAAGGTCGTGGGTTCGATTCCCGGCGATGCGTTGTGTCCTTGAGCAAGACACTTTATTTCACATTGCTCCAGTCCACTCAGCTCGCAAAAATGTGTAGTACCTGTATTTCAAAGGGCCGGCCTTGTCACGCTATGTGTCACGCTGAGTCTCCCTGAGAACTACGTTGGGGTACACGTGTCTGTGGATTGCTCAGTCACTTTCACGTTAATTTCTTGAGCAGGCTGTTCCGTTGATTGTATCAGCTGGGACCCTCGTCGTTCTAACCGACGGAGTGCTCCTTATATATATATGCAGTGTGCATGTCTTTCTGTTTGTGCTTTTCACCCACAACCGTTTGAAAACCGATATTGGCTTATTTTTGTCCCCGTAACTTAATGATTCGACAAAAGGAGACGACAGAATAATACGTAAAATCAAATACAATAATCGATTTATTCGACTAAACTCTTCGAGGTGGTGCTCTAGCATGGCCGCAGTCCGATGACTGAAGCAAGCAAAAGAAGTAAATGTATTATGTTGATCCCAGTATTTATTTCAATCTGATACATATTCCTATGCTGCCTTTTTGAACTTTCGCTGACCGGAAAGGGGCAGCTACGCTAAAAATAGCTGCGGTTGCCGACAAGACAAAGGAAATACTATTGTCCCCAACTGACCAGAGTACGGGTTCAAAATCCAGCTCGGGAGACAGGGACATAGTGCTATTTGCATCCTCGGCGGCCGCATCAATATTTTATCAGTCTATTGGGTTAGATTTATTGACTGACCAGTTGGCTAAATAATCAGTTTGACTGAATACTGGTCTTGCTTTATATCTTTATAAGAAAGATAGAGACGCCGGTGGTAATGGATGCAGCTATCGAGTAAGTGTCTTCTACTGTAGCTTTGAGTCTATCCGTCTGTGCTCTATGAGTAAGGAGTTTTATGATGGAGTTCACTTCACGTTGTGTGGTCTAAATTTGAATCTACCGTGGGGTATTTTAGTATCCTCTACCATAGCCGTAGTTTAACCAATAACTGTTGACTGGACTTTGGTAGAAGGAAACAGTGCAGAAGGCCGTGTGTGTGTGTGTGTGTGTGTGTGTGTGTGTTGTTTGCCGATCTATATCGTTGAAGGATGTAAATATCGTTGAGAAAACCGGGAAAAAGAGATCGGTTTTCATATGAACGAAGTTAAACATTTTCATATGATCGAGTAAAACATTTTCTTTCTATTCTCACTATCGGAAATTCAGTGAATCATCGATTGCCATTGATTATCAGAAAGTAACAATGCTATTGTTCGATGAAATTTTTGTGGAAGCTTGTCGGAGGGGCCGTTCTTGTTGGCAGGGAGTAGGCTTAATCTGTCGCCTACTCAGTCGGTGCTTTTTGTAATGATCCTGTCCTAAAATAAATGCCATTTATTCAGGCATAGCGATCTAAGAATATGTTGTCATATGCATTATTCCTAGGCTGAAATTTCTAGCAGGTCGAGCGAGTGTGTGATCTATTTCGTTAGTGAGAGAAAGCCAGTTCTCATCACAATGTCGCGTCAGTGATAGGATACGAACAACAGATCCTTCGCTCAGGAGGCCTACATATTACTATTTAGGCCAGCTGAGGTTTTTAACCGATAATGGTCTCAGACTCGTTCCTTTGATTATATTCTTCTTCATCAAAAATTGTTAAGGTTACCAGTTACAATAAAAAAATATTTATGCTGATTATTAGCAGTTGTTTAAAGAAATTATCAGTAGTCTAGATCTATTTGTACCCATGATTACCTCCAATCCTTGAAACTAGCCTGATCATTAAGTATATTAACTACACTCAATTAAGCGGGTGAATAAACAGCGTTTTATTCGTTCGCTTCACGTCTTTGCTATTCTTCTCTCGCTATTCCAACACAAATCATAAAATAAATTATACTCTGTCTATTGAAAGATCACACATGAATACAGGGTGTGTTTCGAAAGATTCTAATGTTTGAAGAGAAGTGAAAACAATGATGCCTTGTTGATAAGGTTCTAAATTGGTGCAGACGTGCCAGTAGATTAGCAACACACACGCATGCAGTTTCGATTACTGTGGTCAGAGAGCAAAGAATAGGTGTTTGTGTCTGGTTAAAATTATATTATTCGAGTAAAACAACCCTACTATTAAGAATACCATAGCTATGTGGTGCTTGCATTGTTGCTTAAACGTTGAAAGCATACTTTATCTATACAAAACTGAAAGAATATTTAAACCATTGTGCTCTTCATATCTTTTGTAAGCTATTTTACCTATTTGTACAGGTAGGCCATTCATTCTGTTGATGAGATAGCACGACATATTTTTCTATTCATGATTAAAACTCGTCAGACTAGTGAAGTTTACATATTTCCTATTCAATTTGCAGATGTTTTTAATTACTTAATAAAAGTAGATGAGGCAAAACCCAATGTATGTTCAGACTCTTAATTGAGAGACGCTCATATACTTAATGATCGGGTTAGTAGCAAGGAGTGGGAATAATCAAGAGCAGGAAGGAAGTTCCAATGCGATAAAATTCTGTGAAAAAGGTTTCAGACGAAATTGTGTTTTGTAAGATATCCGTTTAATAGTCAGTAATGGCTGATGTACGTAAGAGAAGTAAGTGAATCTAGTGAGGTTAAGCAGAGGTTGTGTGCAGTATTCGTGCATAAATGTATAGGAAAAATCTGATCGCGATTTTGTTGCATACATATATATATACATACATATACATACATATATATACATATATATGTATATACATTTACATATATATATATACACATATATTTTTACAAGCTTTTTTAGCTGCTATTTCTGAACTTCGGTATATGGTGAAGCAAATATTTGCTGATCCCTTAATTATATTTATAAATATATATGAGCTTTTAAATAAGTTCTCCACCAATAATGGTGCTTTCATACCGATGGGCTTGGTAAAAATTGTTAATTGTTAATTGATTTATTAATTAATAAATTGATAATCCTTTACCCTTTTAATTTGTAATAATTATTCACTCCCTGTTAATATACGCAGATTCTCTGCGATGTCACTTGTCGCGCACATGGTAATTTCTTGAGGGAAGGACAGTTAGACTGGCTGACCGAGGTGGATTCGGTTATGCTTTCAGACCTGTGTCGGTGTGGAATGTTACTAGTCCATGCTTACACAGTTTGCTAGCATAGTCAAATTTACTACTGGAATACAGTACTGATGAAGGAAATTGATTATTATCAATCATGATCCAGAAACGCGTCTACTGTTAAACATCGGAATTGGTTAGTTTTCATTGTTTTTTCTTCTTGTTTTTCCTTTGTGAGTTACAAGTGATGCTATCTGTGGGATTCTCAGCTTTTTTAGCTGCTATTTCTGAACTTCGGTATATGGTGAAGCAAATATTTGCTGATCCCTTAGTTATATTTATAAATATATATGAGCTTTTAAATAAGTTCTCCACCAATAATGGTGCTTTCATACCGATGGGCTTGGTAAAAATTGTTAACTGTTAATTGATTTATTAATTAGTAAATTGATAATCCTTTACCCTTTTAATTTGTACATATATATACATGTATGTATGTATATATACATGTGTGTGTGTGTTTGTATATGTATGTATGCATGCATGTATGCATGCATGTACGTATGTATATGCGTGTATGTGTGTTTGTATGTATGTATGTATGTATGTATGCATGTGTATGTGTATGTGTATGTGCAGAATTGTATGTTTTATAAATGTATTCTCATGCATATAGTTGCATATCTGAACATGCTCATATATATTTAAATGATAAAATTTTGGAAAGTTTTACAGATTTTCACAGTTCCAGTGATGGGTTAAATCTGTAGTCTTCGGATTAGCTTTCTCCTTTCTGGTTTTGAGAAGCCTAATTTCTAAAGATTGGTATTTAGGCAGTATGCTACACATCCCAGGGCCTCAATAATTACAGGTATAAACCCCAGCTTGTAATCTGGATAGAGTAACTGCAGATTTCCCAATAGTTCAGCATAGGTGTTCTCTTTTTCACTGATCTTCAGCTTTATGTTAACATCTGCTGGGCAACTAATTTCCACAACTGTGCACAGTTTCTCTTCTCTATCCCAAATCATTATATCAGGTCTGTTGTGCTTACATTTTATTGAAGTCTTCACTGGTACATTCCACCAGAATTCCTTTTCATTAAGTGTGGCTGTGGCTTCTATCATATTGCGGGTTCTTATTTCTTTGTCCTCGGGATTATCCTTCCGGCGTATTTCATTATAGAGTGCCCTAGCTACAACGTCATGTCTCATCGGTAGATAATACCGTGATGACATTTTCAGACAACTGCTTACGATGTGGGTGATATCTTCAGTGTGAACTCCACAATGTCTGCATCAGTTGTCACTCTTTATGGCTTTTCCTACATCTCTATCCCTTTTGTGCATCGGGTATTTGGTTGATATTTCCTGTTCCTGGATTGCAACCGCATACTCTTCTATTGGTCCATGATAAACTGCTTTGATGATCGATGTTACTATCATCACGAAGCTTTCTACTAACATATCCATGCATAGTCTTCTACTCATATAGGCCCATCCTTTCATCTGATGATACGTTGCAGTAGAGTTGTGCGACTTCTTTGGCCATGTATTCTAGGTTATCAGACAAAGAGTGTTGCTCAAGGAGCTGCCTTCCAAGTCTTATGACGTTATCAACTCCATGTATGCAAACTTGCTCAAGGTATGCACTGCGACACTTGGTGGTTAAAAGATGTTGCCGAAGGGATATGATGCGACATTAAAAGGCATTTTGAATTGATGTTAAGCCTCTTCCTCCATGTTTTCCTTTTAGATAGAGTCATTCTATATCACTGTTTATGTGGAAATTATGTGTGCTTGTTAGTATTTTTCGGGTTTTCACATCAATGGCTCGAATCTTATCAAGCGTCCAATCAAGCAGCCTAAATGTCGGTATGAGTATTGGCACTGCAAACACATTGTAGGTCACTGTTTTATTGAATACAGAAAGCTCTGGGGTCCAAATTTTCTTTATTCGGCTGTCATATTCTTTAGTGACACGTGTTTTGTTACAGATGCCACTGTAAGATATAACAACATTTAACCTGACCAAACGCCAACCCCACATCCTTTGAGAATGTTGTAACTAGATCAAGGCTCTTTTTCATCTTATGCATATTCTTTGCATAAAGTTTTAAGTCATCCACGAAGAAACAGTGTGTAATTTTGGTATTTTTGTTTCCTTGTGAACCAGTGAGATATCCTTCAGACTTCCTTAACATGAATGACAAGGAGTTTACAGAAAGTATAAACGACATCACAGAGAGGCTGTCTCCTTGGAATATGCCTTTGCGATACTGTGTTCTATCGGTGATAATACAGTCACTCTTTGTGTTTAATTTCAAGATGGTGGCCCACAATGAAGTCAGCTCAGCTATGGCTTTGATTATTCTCACTGGAACTTTAGCACGTTGAAGGGCTTCTAGCATCCATAAGTGGGAAACAGAGTTAAAGGCTTTCTTGCAATCTAGCCACATTATATGTATGTATGTATGTATGTATGTATGTATTATATGTAGGCGCAAAACTCAGTGGATAGAGCGTCGGGCTTAAAATCGTAAGATTGTGAGTTCGATTCCCGGGCCGGGCTGTGCGTTTTGTTCTTCAGCAAGACACATTATATCACGTTGCTCCAGTTCACTCAGCTGTCGAAATGAGTTGCGATGTCACTGGTGCCAAGATGTGTCGGCCTTGCCTTGGATAACATCGGTGACGTGGAGAGAGGAGGCTGATATGCATGGGTAACTGCTGATCTTCCACAAAATAACCTTGTCCCTGAGGCCCTTGCGGTCGCTGGGGGCCTCCGTGAAGAACTGGAATTACTATAATGTAAAACTTAAAATTCGATGTTACACGCAACTTATGTAATTTTCAGAAGAAAAAGAAACAGTAAGGTTTCTAAATAATGAAAGGTCTTCATACGGACGCATGCCCGATGAAAACTCCTATTACACTGACATAAGTCATTCATACTTGGATATGGATTGAAAAATATTATATGCTGATAACTTACATTACCTATTTTTAATATTCTTGAAGCAACTCAACTTATTAACACTGGATATTTCTATTTTAAATCAGATGTAAGTAATTATACTTGGATAGAGATTTTAAAATATTGTATACTGATAACTAACATTGCATACTAGCTGGCAAAGGGGCGGACGACGTCTCCCCTCTCAGAGGGGAGTGCAGCCCTTTCTATACCCTTCCCTGTACTCTTCTCAATTATCTCACAGGGTAAAGGGGAAGAACGGTTTCAGGAACCTCTCCCCCTCCCCTTCCAACCTCCCCCTCCCCCTCCCCTTCCAACCTCCCCTCCCCTCCCCTTCCAACCTCCCCCTCCCCTCTCCTGAGCTTCACCCTTAACTCTCCTATTACTCACCCTTCATAAAGGTCTAAAGGTCGTACATGTACATATTAGACATTGGAAAGGGTTGGAGGCGATGTCATGCACCCTGCAAGAGCCGAGCTGAGTCAGCACTCTCCATATTTCCATCTAAATCTACACGTTTTAATCCGCATTTGACTCGCCTGTTACTGGTAGAGAAATATTCATGAAGAAAATATTCCTGATATTTAATTAATCAACAAATAATATCTCACCAGTCGGAAGTCCGATAGTAACCGGACCACACTAAGAACACTGCTCAGTACATTACCTTGCCTATGGTCTATATTGTTTTAATTTAGTCCATTAATTTGGTCACGAGAGGGAGATATGCGCGCACGCACACACATACACACACACTCGCACATACATACATACATACATACATACATACATACATACATACATACATACATACATACATACATATGCAAGTTCACTTGCATCTCTCAGTCCCAGGCTGAATGCATATGAGAAAAATAGATTCCCTAGTATTGCTTTCGCCTTGGGAGCCTCGTAGCCTTCCTTTAGGGAACTTGATCCCTTTTGGTGATGGTGGTTTTGTAGTAGATCAGTCCACTTGGCAATTTCTGCAAGGACCTTGTCATGTCTCCACTTGTATCGGTCTTCTCCCACTGCCCAAGAGCTGTTCATCATTTTTTCAATCCATGAACAAATGGTTGAATTAAACATGCTTGTATGCATCCTACATAGGTTTGTGTGTGTATGTGTGAGTGTAAGAGGTGCGTGCGTGTGTGTGTGTGTGTGTGTGTGTGTACATGCTTGTGTATATGTAAATGGACATGTCTTCACACTGAATAAAGGGTAAAAAGTACTCAGCACTATTTAATAAACTGGAACGAGGTGAATGCATGCGGGTCGCTCCTTGAAGTTTCTTGTTTTTTTTGTTCCTGAGGCAGCTGAATATCCCTACTTGAATTTCTCGGTAAATATACACCTACAGATGTAATTTCTTTAGATCAGATAAAAATTAGAAACAACCTGGACGACGTCTGTAAGAGGATGGAAGTAGGGCATATCATTCAAGAGGAAGGATATGAGAGAAAAGAAAGGAATGAAGAGGGAAGGTGGAGTAGAGCAAATACAAAAGTGAGAAACCAACAAAGGGTGAAGGAGAATAATTAAGAAGTAACAGAAGAGTAATAAGAAAAAGAAAATTTAGGCAGATGAGAATGAGGAAGAAAAAAAAAGACGAAGTAAAAACGTAAAGAAGTAATGGAAGATGAGAAACTAATAGAAAATGTTTAGTATAAACTAATCTATTACAAATGTAAAAACAAAAATAAAAAATGCATACATATGTGTGTGTGTGCGTGTGTGTGTGTGTGTGTGTGTGTGTGTGTGTGTATGTGTGTGTGTGTGTGAGTGCCTGTGTGTGTGTGTTTGTGTATGTCTTACTTAGAGCTTCAATTTCCAAGGACGCCATACTGACAAATTGTGTACCAGTTTTCTCCATCCGTCACGGTTGTATACTGGAGCTCGAGGTCCCCATCAACGAATTTCCTGTCCATTCCTAGACGTTGTCTGTCCATCTCCTCTCTTGCTCCGCATTTTTCTTTCAACGGTTCCTCGAAGAATGGATTTTGCAAGCTTATTAAATCTTGTTATATAACCATACCATCTCAACTTTTTCTTTTCTTCACTGTTATGAGATGTTCATAGGAGTCAATGTGATGCTAGAAGTTTCGCAAACAAGCTCAGTCGTGATGTGGTCCAAATACGAAAATGCCTAAGATGTCGCAATGTGTCGCAGTACAACTCTCATTTCGGAAACCAGTATCTTCCTCTGAATTTCTGTCGCGATGGTCCATGCTTTGCATGCGTACAGGAAGCTGGAAAGAACCAGTGCACGCCGGAACTGATTTTTTCGATCATAGTGATGTTCTTATTGCTCCATATTGGTAAGACTTTGGTCAGTGCAATCATCGACCGTGCAGTTCTTGCAAAGATTTCATGCCTTGATGTTTTGTTGTTAAAACTTTCATTCACGTACTTGAGCTACTGCACTCTCTCTAGTTCCTGTCTTTGTACGGAGAAGCTTGTTAAGATAGCACTGTTGGCATT
>NC_142929.1:92568055-92610555 GCF_046866305.1 Octopus bimaculoides
TGCGCATGTGTATGTACCTTCAATCGACTAAAATTGTAGGGGTTTTTTCTTCCCTTCACTTTAATGCAAGTATTTGGGGTTTCAACGCCCGATTGCAAACCAAATCAGTTTTCAAACAAAGCAATTGAAGAATACATATTTATAGTTATGCCGGATGCTAGCGCAGTTAGAAGAAACTTTCAAATCAGACGTAAAAAAGTCTTACCTACTCCTACTATGTGAGATTTACGTTTATTGTAGCAGTAAACTATTTGTGTAGGAACCTAATCTCTCATATTATTCATAGATTTTTCCATACTGTACTCTTAATGCTATCATGTTATGATGTTACATCCGTTATCATAAGTTTCCCATGATACAATCATGTTATTGCTAAAACGGTCACACTTTCTGCCTTATTTAAAAGTTCTTTTACAGTGCTTGAAGTTCAGTCATTTATAAAGATAAATGTGTCGAGAAAACAGGAAATTAAAACGTCGTATTGCTAGCATTTAAACTAACACAAATAGTGAAAATAATCTGAATGTTATCTGCGTAAATCGTTAATAACTAAGATAATATATAGTATAACTGAAATCTTATCTTCAATAAACCTATCGTTATAATGAGGAAGAGAAGTCAGCTTTGACGAGGGGAAATGAAACTTCACCGATTCTTGAAAAATACTCTCTTGGTAAGGGCTGGAGATATAGGATGAGGCACGCGTTAGTTTTTCAGTGAAGCTGACATACTTTATACACTATTCCCATACAAATTAATACGCGAATACTGTCTAAGAATGGCAATTTCCTAAGACAGTGGCATGGATGGGTGGTTAAGAAGCTCGCTTCACACCCCCATGGTTCCAGGTTCAATTTCATTTCGCGGTACCAAGGACAAGCATTTTTTGCCATAATCTCGAATTAACCAGTACACTCTGACTGGAATTATATAATATAGGCGCAGGCATCACTGTGTTTGCTTTTCACCCCGTGGTTTCGTGTTCAGTGACACTGTGCGGCGCTATGGACAAGGTCCTCTATCATAGCTCCGGGCTGACAAATACCTTGTGAGTGAATTTTGTAGACGGAAAGTGTGTGGAAGCCCGTCGATTGTGTGTTTTTGTCTTTGCATTTAACCCCACACTGCTTGAAAACTGGTGTTGATTTGTTAACCTCCCCTTTACTTAGCGGTTCGGCAAAAATGACTCATAGAATATGTGCCAAACTTGGATATAAGTACCGGGGTCGATTTGTTCGTCTAAATCCTTCAATGCTGTGCCATCCAATAACTGAAACGAGTAAAAGTTAAAAGATAATATATGCGCGTTTGTGCACGCATGATTCAGTCGTTGGATTACGACCATGCTGGAACACTATTAGTCGATTTGATTATTCCGAACCCAATATTATTATCAATCACCATTTGTCGAAATGCTAATTTACATGACATAAAGGGACATTACATAAACAACACCGGTTTTTAGGTACACAGACAGACGGACGGACAGGTGGACAGACAGACAGACAGACAGACAGACAGACAGACGGACAGACAGGCGGACAGACAGACAGACGGACAGACAGACGGACGGACGGACAGACAGACACACAGACAGACACACAGACAGACACACAGACAGACACACAGATAGATAGATAGATAGATAGATAGATAGATAGATAGATAGATAGATAGATAGATAGATATGCATGTATATCTCTATGTGAGTGCGTGTTTTTGTGTTCCCCTTTCCCCTTCGCTTGACAACCGGTGTTGGTTTGTTTACGTTTCCGTACTTACTGAAAGTTCGGCAGAGAGGACGACAAACTTTTAAAAAGTATCAAACTTCAAAAAAAAATAATAAGTACAGAGGTTGATTTGATTTACTAAGCACTTTAAGGTGGTACCCCAGTATGGCCGCAGTCCAATGAATGAAACAAAAAAAAATATTAAAGAATGAAAGAATAGAAGAATGTATTTTTCCGTTTTTCCGCTCGTTGAGTTCCAACTGATGTTGTATTTACATTTTCTAATGTTGAACCCTCTATCCATTTCATAAACTAATGCTTGCAACAAGATGGATTTTAATGTGCGTCTTGAGAACTTCCTTTTATGTACTATGCCCTGATTATGTCAACCAATTTCCAATCAAAAGATATTAATCTATCCGAGGATATAACAGGATCAAAGGGCCGCACAATCGGATCAAATCTAGAATCACGTGGTTGCAAAATGCTTTTCTTCACCACACAACAATTCCTGCGTGTAATAAAACGTTTAATGAAGTATAGAAGTTCAGCTCTTACGCATAGACACCCATGATCGTGCGTGCATGAGCACGCATGCGTGTGTGTGCGCGCGCGCGTATGTATGTGTATGTGTATGTGTGTGTGTAAGTACTTTCAGCCATATACATACACACATACTCTGCATGTTACAACCAGAAATGGCTCTGATGAAAGTAGCATTAATTTTCTCAGGTCGTTCAATGTATGTGTACATATTCCTATGTATAAATGTATATTACGTTTGTGTATTGTGTATATGCATGTGTGAATGTATGTGTGAGTATGGAGAGAGAGAGAATGGTTTTGTATTTGATTTGCAAGATCTTTGATGCGAAGTCAAGGCTTACAACAAATATATTTTCGCTTTGGTAGGGTCATGTTGCCAATAAAAAGACAGGCATCATTTATATTTCACTTCAGTTTTGTCAATTAACTAGAAAAATAAGTAATTAGTTAGTGAATTAATGGATTAATTGGTTTTTGGTTTCTTTAACGTGCTTTCGTCACAGCATATGACCTTATTGATGACAATAAACCCTCCTTCTTAGACCTTTACAAATCATTTGATTCGTTTATTAATTACTTTACAATTCAATTAACTACTAGTATAATTGATTAATAATAAAACTGAATCGAAATACAATCATTGTGTGTATTTTATTGGAAACATGGCCTATTCAACGTACAAAACAAAATAACGTAAGATTTAACCAAGTTAGCAACTCGCTGAAAGACACTGCGTTCTGTTATCTCGAAACAAAAAGAAATATTCAACAGCTTCATTTCATAAAGAATGCAACTCCTTCAAATACAAACTCCATCGGTGCAACAATAATAAAACGTAGACTAACAGAAGACCAAGCTTAACATTTTAACTATAAGGTAATATCAACTATAGGAAGGAAAATTTATCTTTTATCGTTTTTACTTGTTTCAGTCATTAAATTGCAGTCATGCTGGGTACCACCTTGAAGCGTTTAGCCGAACAAATCGACCCCATTTCTTACATTTTTTTTTATAGTTTGAGATTTATTTCTGTTACGGGGGCGTAAACGAACCAACACCGGTTTACAATTGATGAGAGACCAAACACAAACACATACACACACGTTTGTGTTTATATATGTGTCTGTGCGTATATGTGCGCGTGCGTATATGTGCACTTGCGTATATGTGCGCTTGCGTATGTGTGTGTGTATATGCTTTTAGTCTCTGTCCAAAATTCGTTCACAACGTTGTAATAGAAGACACTTGGCCAAAGTGCCCGCTGTGGGACTAAACCCGAAACCAGGCGGCTGCAAAGCGAGCTTCATAACCATATAGCCATGCCTGCACTTACACATAGATTTAGAAACATGAAGGGTGAGAAAAGAGTCTCTACTACACGAAATGTAAACATTCTCGCACCATCATAGAAAACAACACACCTGGATGTTATCCAATAACAATGTCGATATATAAACTTACACCTGTAACTGACACTTCAACAATAAACTAAAATGAGTGGAACAACATCAGCAGCGACAAGAACAACATCAGTCAACGAGAAGTAGAAACAAAATAGCCTAATAGCATAGATGGAATTGTGTTTGATCGAACACTAATTTGAAATTTTAACACAGACAGCCAGAGAATACGGTGCAAACGAATTAACTGGACATAGAAGAAACAGCTAGTCTTTCTTAAATTGGTACCGAAATACGCCACCTTTAAGGTGAGGAGAATTTAATTGACTGCCTGAAATTGAAAATGGTTTTCAGAAAAGTTAGATGGCAGCTAGGGGAATAACAGTAACAACGGTAATATAAATAACAATTACAGTAAAAATAACAACACTTGCTACATAAGTTGCGACAACAACAGAAGCAGCAGCAGTGGTGGTGGTGGTAACAATAAGCGCCTTAATAAGAACAATATCAACGGTAACAACACAATTAGTAAAAATAATATTAACAACATCAATTAACAACAACAGCAGTAACAATAAGAACCTCTTTGAGAATAACGAGAGAAATAAAAACAACAGTACACCACAGAACACCAACAACAACAACAATGACAGTAGCAACACTAGCACACTAGCTCTCCTCTCACCACAAATACTAATTGCTCTAACAACAATTCTAACCCTAACCTTAACCGTAACAGAAAACCATCTACAATGAGAACAGTGGTGGTAGTAATAGGAGTAGGAGCGGTGGTAGTAGTAATAGGAGTAAGATCGGTAGTAGTAGTAGTAGTAGTAGTAGTAGTAGTAACCTCTTTAACTCCCTTTTCTGTAACCCCTCCGACATGAAATAGATATATCTCTCTAAACTACGGTCCAATAAAAGTGTCTACCTCCCACCAAAGGCAAACGATGAAACAGACGAAAAATTTACATTAGCTGAAACGAAACTTCTATGGGCGAACGAACGAATGAACATATGAATGAATGAATATTTCTATCTTCGTGATGGCGGGGGCGGAGGACTCAGACAGAACCCCGCCGTTCTTCGATTCGTTACGCCTTCATGCTTTCTTTATGATGAACAGGGTAGATGGAAACCAAGTTCTCTTCTGATTTACAGTTGCAGTTGACGTCCTGAGCCTTCACCACTTCGCAGACAATGAAGACAGTGAGAGATTATGCTCGAAGTGGTCCTTCTCCTTGCCTGGTTGCCTTCTAAAGAATCCGAATCCAGACTGGCAGCCCAGTTATCTTAGGACATGCTTTAGCAAAAGGTGAATGGGGCTTCTCTCACAGTAATTTTACAGTACAACGGACATTGACTCAGAATTTTCGGTGATCCCACGTTGGATAAGTAATTTTGCTGTTCTGATAGGTCTCTAGCAATCCTCCTCACCGAGCAAAAAGTCTCATGGAGGACGATTTAGCAGTCAACAGTCTAAACCCGACAATGCGGAAGGTTGTACCGTACCACTTATTACCAGCAGTACTCGTAAGCCAGATATGGAAGGAAACTGAAACAGAGGACTAAAAAGATTAGAGAAAGAGTAAGCTTCCCCATGGGTAAGTACCATAGAATGTCAATGATATTATTAGCTGAAAACTGAAGAGAGAGGCCGAACACCACAAGAGCATAAAAAGATACTAGAGGCTGGATTTGAATGCACAATTCCCCGAACAGAAAGTAAAAATGAATAACAACAGTCCTGCCAACAACAACACAACCTAGGCATAAGTAATCCCAACATACAATAACCTAGACAAGTAAAAAGCTCTTTAATGCCAATGTGGGAATGTAGTGCAACATACCTCAATCGAAAATGCAGACTGCCAATAACTTCAAGGCAATGACAATGAAATATCATAAATCTACCACGGATCTCCTTGGTAGAGTCATAACTCGACCGGTTAGGGGAGCTAACATCTCCCGCAGCACTAGGTTATCTTACTTTCTTACAATGATCTTGAACCTGTTATCGGAGATGTCTTCCAGCATCTGCAATAATACAAACTCCTCAGTAGGCTCAATGACTGCAACCACGCTTATGACTTCACAGATTGGAAAACAAGTACACTGGAGGTACTATTCCTATATCATTCAGCAACATTGAATTAACTATTAAAAATTACGTAAAGGCGCTTTGCGAGAGTGATGTAGTATTGCAAGTTGTTTGTAGCAACATACTGGGATCTTCCCCTAAATTAACATATTACAATGTCTCTTCTATGTGTGTGTTAAAGAGGTGGAAGCCATTGATGTAAGTTTATTTGGTGACGTATCCAAACTTTTTATGGTATACGGTACTAAAGATTTACACAGCTCCTAGCAAAATATCACTACTATGATTATACTCTCCAGATATGTCAAGGACATAAATCTTGTATTGAAAGTATCCACAACATATATAGAAGAAACAGCGTGTAACATAGACGCAAGAATACAAATCTGAGTACAACGAAAAAATCAGCATCAGTAATCTAGCAACACGCTAAAGATAAAGATGGTTAGTAAAACAACATCACAATATAAATCCCTTCAACATGCCCACCTATCACTAAGACACAAAGACAAGTTACTGAGGCAACACGCACACTTTAAATCGTCAATAACCATATATAATTCATCACTGAAAGCACGTGTCTCGAGGCATGCTGACAGAAATTTCTAGAAAATTCCATTATTATCGAATCGGTCCGATTTCTGAGTTAATTCGTAAAGAATTTTCTCGTCATCAGCGGTAAATACGTTAAGAAATAAATGAAATATTTACTTGCACACGCAAAGCCATGAGTACACTTAAGTATTTCATTTATTTCTTAACGTATTTACCGCTGATGACGAAAAAGTTCTTTATGAATTAACTCAGAAATTGGACCGATTCGGTAATAACGGAAATTTTTAGAAATTTCTGTCAGCTTGCTTCAAGATGCGTGCTTTTAGTGATGAATTATATGTGATTATTGACGATTTAAAGTCTATCTCTCGGCATATGTGGCATAGGAATTTTTTCTTTTTCCCTTATTTATAAATTATATATATATATATATATATATATATATATATATATATACATATACACACAGATACATACATACATACATACATACATACATACATACATATATATATATATATATATATATATATATATATATATATATATATATATATATATACACACACACATATGTATTCACTTATTCACAACATGCATATATCTAATATATATGTATACACATATATAATCATGTGTGTGTGTGTGTCTGTCTGTCTGTGTCTGTGTCTGTGTGTGCGCGTGTTATATTCTATTATATTATATTATACGATATACACACAAAATGAGCATATATATAGTCGCACAGGAAGGAGCAAAAGCACAAAGACTGCACAATAAAGTGACGGTCTGACGAAGAAACATCATCATTATTCTACCAATTATTTGATAGTAAAACTGAAGTGATACTCAAGCAGTACCTGTGTTATTTTTAGCACCATACCCTCTCAAAGTACAGCTGGAAACAGCTATAAATCAAATTTACTACAATAACGAAATGTTATGACCATTATTTATGCTTTGTTATGTGTGTGTGTGTGTGTGTCTGTCTGTCTATGTCTGTGTCTGTGTCTGTCTCTGTGTCTGTCAGTGTGTGTGTGTGTGTGTGTGTGTACGTGCGTGCGTGCGTGTGCATGTATATATTCTTATGTCCCCTCTCTCCATCTGGTCCCACTAAATATTATATCTCCTCGAGATATATGAATGTTTTGGAACAATACTACTATTGTAAGTTATTACCTGTTTTATATATGTCTGCGTGTGTGCGGTATATGCATAAATATAGCCACACACACACACAAACACACACATATATATATATATATATATATATATATATATATATATATATATATATATATATGTAGGCGTAGGAGTGGCTGTGTGGTAAGTAGCTTGCTTACCAACCACATGGTTCTGGGTTCAGTCCCACTGCGTGGCGCCTTGGGCAAGTGTCTTCTACTATAGCCTCGGGCCGACCAAAGCCTTGTGAGTGGATTTGGTAGACGGAAACTGAAAGAAGCCCATCGTATATATGTATATGTATATATATGTGTGTGTGTGTTTGTGTGTCTGTATTTGTCCCCCCCCCCCACCAACATCGCTTGACAACCGATGCTGGTATGTTTACGTCCCCGTAACTTAGCGGTTCGGCAAAAGAAACCGATAGAATAAGTACTAGGCTTACAAAGAATAAGACCTGGGGTCGATTTACTCGACTAAAGGCGGTGCTCCAGCATGGCCACAGTCAAATGACTGAAACAAGTAAAATAGTAAAAGAGTAAAGAGTATATATATGCGTGGTCTGATCAATAAGTATCCGGACTGTTGCCATAGTAACGAAGCTAAAGCAAGCAGAGTGAAGCCACTTGGCACAGATTGACCTTGAACTCTGTTGTGCATACCGTCTACCTTATTACGTTGTAACTCACTTTCACTGCTTACAACAGTGCTTGGAACGAAAGGTGTGTAGCGTGTGATCGCTGCATTAACCATGACAAAGTTGAACAGGGAATCTACATCAAATTTTGCCAAAAGCTTGGCGATACATGCTCAGAGGCCTACGTAATGTTTTCAGAAAGTTTTCATCGTTCTCGTCACAATCAAGGAGATCTTATGCAACTGAAACCCGAGCGTCTTTTTGGCCAACTGAAAGCAGTTTTGGCACAAATCTGGCAGACATGTCTCATACGCAAATCTTCAGTGATAATGGACTGGCCTAGACTGTAACTAATCTGCACATCCTCTAATAACTCACGGATCGGAATTCGGCGATGTCCCCTCACAGCTGCACACACATCTGCGATGTTTTTCTCAGTTCTACTGGTTGCAGGTCTTCCAGAACGTTCATTAATATCGACATTTTTTAGGCCATCTCGGAAAAATCTGAACCACTCGTACACTTGGGTCCAGCCCCTACACGCCTCTCCATACACTTTCTGCAACTTTGCGTAGGCCTCTGGGCAGGTATTGCCATGACAACTTTCTCTATCATGGTTAATCTGACGATCACACGCTACACACCTTGCTTCCAAGCACCGTTGTAAACAGCGGAAGTGAGCTAGAACCTTACAACTTAGTACCATGCACAGCAGAGTTCAAGGTCAATCTTTGCAAAGCAGCCTCACTCTGCGTTCATTAGCTTCGTTACTACGGCAACAGCCCGGACACTTATTGATCAGACCTTGCATTGGGTCATCCCATAAATAATGCAGATTGTTCAATTGCATGAACTAAAATTTGGAGGGGGACGGGATAAACTGCCTGCATCAACTTGCTATAAAAGCAGGTAGTAATTTTACCTTGTACTTATTCTTCGTGAAAATTCTGAAGAGTGCAGTTCGATTTTAACAGTTACTTTGTCAAAGTTATAATAGAAGTGACAAAGGAACATATTCGGCATATTTTGCTTTATGAGTTCAATAAAGACAACACTGCAACGGAAAGTGCGAGGAATATTAATGCAGTAAATGGGGTTCGGACATTAAGCGTAAGCCAGTGTCAATGGTGGTTCCAGAAATTCCGAGCCGGAAACTACAGCCTAGGAGACGAGCTTCGTCTTGGAAGATCTGTAGAGCTCGAAGAGGACGTCCTGCAAACCCTGGTGGAACAAAATCCTATCGTAACTGTTGAGCAACTAGCAGAGAAGCTTGGATTTGGTCATTCAATCATTCATCAACACCTGCATGCCATCAGAAAAGTCAGCAAATTTGGTCAATGGTCATTTTTGGATCGAATAGTGACCGGGGGCGAGAAATGGGTTCTCTATAAAAATTTCATATTTATATATGTGTATATATACAGGGTGCGATGGGTAAATTTCAGCCATCTTATATCATTAATTTCGCGCGTACGCATTGTTTGTTTTTTGAGTTTGTCGACTACACAGTATAGTAGGGTCAGTTTGGCACTATCTGTGAGAAAATCACCACCGTGTCCCAATTCACTCCGTTAGAATTTTGAAAATGACATGCTGTACTGCTTGGTATTCGCTCCAGAAACTCCAATACGAGTATTTCAGAGTGTTTGGGTGTCAATCTGAGGACAATGCAATTTGAGGACATGTACCGAGAGTGATAAAAATCAAACATCCAGTCAACATCATGGTGTTTGGAGTGATCATTAGTGATGGCAACGTAATGCCTCCATTCAGCTTCCCACACGGCCTCAGACTCACGGAGGCCTACATCAAGTGCCTAGAGGAAGTAGTGCTGCCTTAGGTCAAGAGGACGGCTGCTGGAAGACCCTGTGTCTGGCAGCAGGACTCTGCACCATGTCACATAGGCAGGAAAACCCAGTCATGCAACTACCCAGACTGCAACTACCTTGATTAATATGTGTGGGGTGCAGTTGAGCAAGACACCAAGGATTATGGCAGCATTTACCAACTCAAACAAGGAGATCGTCCAGAAAAGTTGCAAGTTTCCGAAGTCGTCGTTTGGAGGCTGTGGTTGAAGCCAACGGCGATTTTATTGAATTAATTTACTCTTTAGTATTTCTAGATATTTTTATGTAATTTTGGTAAATATATCTGTTAAAATGAGATGTCAGTGTTATTTTCAATTTTTGCGTTATTTAGATGACAGTTTATTCACCACACCATGTATATGTATGTATGTATGTATGTATGTGTGTGTGTTTGTGTGTGTCAGTGCGTGTATGTATGTATGAAGAAAGGTAGGATAGACCTGTGTATATATATATATATATATATATATATATATATATATATATATATATATATATATATATATATATATATATAATGATTTAACCTTGCTCACTATAATAGGTTCAGTCCCACTGCGTGGCATCTTGGGCAAGTGTCTTCTACTATAGTCTCGGGCCGACCAAAGCCTTGTGAGTGGATTTGGTAGACGGAAACTGAAAGAAGCCCGTCGTATATATGTATATATATATATGTGTGTGTGTGTGTGTGTGTGTGTGTGTGTGTGTGTGTGTGTGTGTGTGTACGTTTGTGTGTGTGTTTGCCCCTCCCCCCAACATTGCTTGACAACTGATGCTGGTGTGTTTATGTCTCCGTAATTTAGCGGTTCGGCAAAAAAGACCGAAAGAATAAGTACTAGGCTTACAAAGAATAAGTCCCGGGGTCGATTTGCTCGACAAAAGTCGGTGCTCCAGTATGACCACAGTCAAATGACTGAAACAAGTAAAAGAGTAAACAGTAAAGAGTATACATATATATATATATATATATATATATATATATATATATACATACATACATACATACATACATACATACATACATACATACATACATGCATAATACATACATACATATATGTATGTATATATTATATTGTCTCTCGTTTAATAAATGTCCCGTTGTTATTCTTAAACTAGATTAGAAAAGTATAAATTTAACGCATATATGTACATGTGTGAGTGTGTGCGTGTGTGTGTGTATGTGCGCGTGTAGCGGGGGGTGGAGTGTCGGAGTGAGTGTATGTCTGTAATTATTATACACTCACACACACGTAAACAGATATGTTTACATTGTGTATATATGTATATCCCTCTCTGTGTGTGCGTGCGCACGCGCGCGTGTGTGTGTGTGAGTGCTTGTATGTATGTCCGTGTGTGTGTGTGTGTGTATGTGTGTGTGTGTGTGTGTGTGTGTGTGTGTGTGTGTGTGTGAGTGTGTGTGATTGCTCTGAGTACTATTGGTAGTGTGATAGCCTATTACATAGCCTTGACTAAACTGTTACCTGATCAGACCAGCGTTGTGAGGAAGGTTGTAAGAAACGCAGCAGTTAAAACAACTCTGAAAATGACGTATGAACTCAGCAGAAAATGAACAACTATGTAATGATAGTACACGTGAACAAAGAAATATTCAAGATGTTGAACGTGTGTACTGAAAAGCCATGTACAGAACGATGAACCCCTGATTCTTTTCAGAATAACCCTCAAAATACAGTACCTTGGTTGACCCAATCAGTGTAGGCCATTGTGAACAAAACAGCTTTATCTGAAAGAGGAATGAAATTCAGTGTAAGCTTAATTTACTGTAACGAGTTTTACGTACGGGAGCCTGTAAGAGCCACAGACAAATGAGTAACCTTTCAAAAGTTATCTCTGATGTTGTGATGGTAGCTATATGATGCACGGCAACGATGACAAAAGACTAAGTTCCATACTTAATCTAAACCTGAAGGCACACGTTAGGTTTCAGTTTCGTGATTACAGTTCTATGCTTTCAATCGCTGGTGCAGTTGCAGTTTCTTTCGCTGTTGTTATTAACCAGTTGTATTCAGATATAAGTTGACTTCTACCAAGCATGTGTGTGTATGTTTGCATGTATGTATGTATGTACGTAGTATGTGTGTATGTATATGTATATATAGTTGTGCATGTGCATGTATGTATGCATGTATGTATATATATATATATATATATATATATATATATAGTTGTGCATGTGTATGTATGTATGTATGTATGTATATATATATATATATATATATATATGTGTGTGTGTGTGTGTGTGTGTGTGTATAAAAGTATATACGTATATATGGAGAGAGATCCTCCTTCCACCAAGCTCTCTATTCCCTACTCCAAATTCCTCCGTCTGCGCGGGCTCTGCAGTGACACCCATGACTTTAAGACAGTCTCAACTCATGACTCGCCACTTCATCCTACGTGGATATCCCCTCACCACTAGCCACACAGCCCTTGCCAGGGCATGTTCCGTGGACCGTGCCTCTGCTCTCTTTCCCCGCACACGCCCCACCGTTACCCGTCTCCCGTTTCCCCTCACCTACCACCCCTCCACCCTGCCCCTCCAACGCACCATTATCCAAGCCTTCCGACGACTCCAGTCCGACCTCTCCACCTCGCACATCTTCCCCAACCTACCCCTTCCCTCCTTCTAACGAGCCCACAACCTGCGTGACCTCCTGGTCTACAGTGTCTTCCCTAACTCCACCTTTCAACTTGGCTCGTTCCTCTGCCCCGCCCATGTACTACTGAATTGTGTTTAATTTCGTTTATTGCCGCTGAGACATCAGGGGCGCCAAACGTTATATCTGATATAGTGTGTTGGGGGTTGACATCACTGATACAGTCTAGATCGGCCATATCGGGATTGCTGAAGACAGCAGTATTGTTTCTGGAGTATCTTACTTATAGTCTTGGAATTATCTTGAAGAGTACCATTTTCATCAATTAGGGGGCCGATAGTTGAGATAATGATCTTGTGTTTTTTCGCAAGAGAGAACACTTTGGGGTTGAGTTTGATTTTCTCAATGGCCCATTTCTTTGGTTGTTGATGATGGTCTTCATGCGTTGCTGGAAGTTATATATTTTTGATTCGAGCAGGGCGATATCCGTCTAATATATGACAGTATTTTAGCTTGTTAATTTTTTTGTTTGCTCTTTTTAGTTTTATGATAATAGCTTTTCTGTATGGGGATTCCGCACTCATAAATTACTTCGTAACATTTTTTAAGAACCACCTGTCTTTACTTCTGTATACACACACACACACACACACACACACACACACACACACATACACACATACACACACACACACATACACACATACACACACACACACACACATACATATACATATATATACGTGTGTGTGTGTGTGTGTGTGTGTGTGTGTGTGTGTGTGTGTGTGTGTATACAGAAGTAAAGACAGGTGGTTCTTAAAAAATGTTACGAAGTAATCTTCTATGAATACATTAATAAAATTCTACTGATAAAGCTGTCGTAAATTTTAAACACATTTGTGTTTACTTTTATACCTACGCCATGCCAAGAACGAACCCCAGAGCCGGATTTACTGTTTATATTAAGTTTGATATCTGCATACCTACAGTATTCAAACACTTAGTGCATTCAATGTTGTTTACCCGACTGTGAGCTCTGTTATCGTATGTAGCCATTCTGGCTTCCTATTTGTTGATATTTCTTGAGTCTATTGAATCCTTACAGTTGTATTGCCCATGAAATAAGAGCAATCACTTCTGCTTAACAACAAGAATCAGATAATGGTTCATATTTCAACAATTAGAATGAAATATGGTTTAGTAACAACGTAATAGAGCAAAACACTAGAATCATGTGATCATCTCATAGTTACAAACCAACAAAGAATGTCTATGCAGTCTTTTGCCTGCTGAAAATTACAGTCAAATGTAACTTCACTTCATACTCTACCGCCTTACAAAAGAAAAACATATTGCACAATGTAGTCTTATGTATGCAAAAAGAAATGCTGATCACAGGAGAAACGATTTTATCACTAGTCTGCTCAACCAGAGATGATCGAGAGTTAAATATTAACATAACAACAATTTGTGGTGACATATTTCGTCAAAGACCAATTCCCGTCAGTTCTTCTCTAACGAGGATCCCTAGTAGAAGCTTCAGATTGTTCTTTTGTTTTTGTGTTTTGATTTTGTTTTTGTTTTTTTCGACACACGTAAATCAGATAATGCATATATCTAATTACTTGTTGTTGTTGTTGGCACTCCGTCGCTTACGACGTCGAGGGTTCCAGTTGATCCGATCAACGGAACAGCCTGCTCGTGAAATTAACGTGCAAGTGGCTGAGCACTCCACAGACACGTGTACCCTTAACGTAGTTCTCGGGGATATTCAGCGTGACAAGGCTGACCCTTTGAATTACAGGCACAACAGAAACAGGAAGTAAGAGTGAGAGAAAGTTGTGGTGAAAGAGTACAGCAGGGTTCGCCACCATCCCCTGCCGAAGCCTCGTGGAGCTTTAGGTGTTTTCGCTCAATAAACACTCACAACGCCCGGTCTGGGAATCGAAACCGCGATCCTATGACTGCGAGTCCGCTGCCCTAACCACTGGGCCATTGCGCCTCCACACATCTAATTACTAAACTACCAATAAACACCATCTCTTTAAAATGCTCCTTCACGAGGAAATACGCGTCGCAGAATTGACTGTAGAAGTATATGTCCAAATTGAGTATCTTAGTTCGTTCTGGTGATTTTTTTTTGTTTTCATATGGAAGCATGTTTTTCATATAACATATGGATGGACTTAACAGACAATACTAAATGCCAGATCTTTGCAATAAATTTTAAGTGAAAAGAGACAAACAAAAATACATTTTTGTTTGTTTTAATAACTGACGAGATAACGGAGCAGATTTCCGCCCCGACATCCAAAACTCGGAGCTTTATTATGGCAACCGAATAATTGTCACATATTATATTACAGATAAATTCATCTATTTACATAATATCGAGGTCTCATCCATTCTTTTATTGTCATACTATTACTATTAATATATATATATATATATGTGTATGTATATATGTATGTGTGTATGTATGTATGTATGTATGTATGTATGTATGTATGTATGTATGTATGTATGTATACAGTCAATTCAAAAAACAGAGAAAAGGGAAAAACAAACACGCGTGAGGACGTAGTACAAGCAATATATTAATACGACGTTCGGAGAAAGAAGCGAGTAGTTGTTTTACGTTTCGAGCATAGCTCCTCTTCGGAAACAGAAAAAGCAGGAAAGTGTAAGGGGAAAGAAGGAAGGAGGAAAATCACAAACAGTCCACGTGTGTGTGTAGGTGAGACAGACAGACAGACAGACAGACAGAGAAACAGAGAGACAGAGACAGAGAGAGAGAGATGAAATATGGGTAGTAGCGGGTAGTGGTCAGCGTGTTGGGCTCATGCAATAAAATCGTGGGTTCGATTCGTGGACCGGCGGCACATTGTGCCATTGAGCAAGGCACTGTATTTCACGTTGTTCTAGTCAACTCGGCCGAAATACATACCAGCTGTGTACTGGTACAGCATCAATCACTCTCTCCCTCCTCACCAGCGATCCCATCCTCTTCCACTGTGTTCAGGGTAGGAGAGTTGACAGCATGTCTATGTAAGCTTCGTAGACACCTAAAAAATTAGTGAAAGTATAGCACGATGCTGTGTCTGTGTGTGTGTGTGAGTGTGTGTGAGTGTGTGTATGTGTATCTGTGTGTGTGTATCTCTGTGTGTGTATGTGTGTGTGTATGTGTGTGTGTGTGTGTGTGTGTGTGTGTGTGTGTACATCTACACACTTGTGTTTGTTTCAGCTCCCCATCTGTATTTGATACCGCTTAGTTTTGACATAATACTTCACTAGATAGTATCGCCTGTAATTCTTGTTATTCGCATTCCTTAGTATTAGTCTAGTAATACTTAACACATATGTACATATGTATGTATGCTCGTTTGTGTGTGAGTGTATGAGCGCGCGCGTTCGTGTGTATATGCGTGTATAAGTACGTGTGCGGTCCGTGTTCAGCGAGTTTAAGTAAATGTATGTGCATGAGGGAGGAGGTATATTTGTGCAGGCGTACGCACGTGTGTGTATATATATGTGTGTAAATATGTGTGCATGCGCGTAAATATGTGTGTATGTGTGTTACTGTGTATGCCCGCGCGTGTATGTGTATGTGTGTGCATGTTTTACATTTTCAGACAAATTATGTTTTGCAGTAGTTAAGCTGTTTTCGATGGCATCAAATACCAAGGAACTAATATCAGTGCATTTCTTTCTTTTTTTGTTCCTCTGGTTAATGTGAATAGAGAGCTCTGTAAAGATACATATATTAAGTTACATTTATAAATTTCTAACGCGAAGAATCGACTAGAATGTATTTAGTTCTGCTAAGTTTGGAAACTAACGGTATTATAACCAGAGCATTTCACGTGATATGTACAATCGCGTACGTGTGTTTGTGTACGTTAGAATATGTGACTGTATTTTTTTTTGCGTGACTGAGGGAACGTTGATGATATGAAACCACACTAGTTGAAAATGTGGAGGCGAGTTTACTTCTGCTTTAATGAAACTAAGCTCGTTTTAAATACAAGCTCGTTTTAAATAATATTTTTAGGAGAAACGAGATAGAGACTAGTAAAATCATGCCATTTTTTTAAGCCCACGTAAAATACTTTAAACATGTCAGTCGCTAATTTAATTCATCAGTCTGTCGCATATTTTGATGAATTTCTCAACTAGGTGGAGTAAATAACGATAGATCTGTTGTCATTGTCATAGCTCATTACCTTACATCGTAAACTGAGAAAGTACAGAAATCATTAAGCTAAAAAAAATGGATTAGCATCATTAACACTGAAGCTATAAAAAATGGATTAGCAGGTAGACACGGAAAAAACTAGACCTTGTATGCACTATTTTTTTTCTAGTTTATGAATGATGCAATCGAGTTTTATCTTACAGCTGTTTCGAGTAACAATGGCTGGAGCGACATCCATGCATATTATTCAATAAGACCCGATGATATTGTAGGTATATAGATTAACACGTACTTTTAGAGACCCATGATGCGAAATCATGTTATCTTCATCAGAAGACTCTGATCCTTACGCCTACTTTTTTTTATCTGACTTTTCATTTACTTCAATGCCCGCTCGAAAAAGTTCGTTCTTATAGCCGGCTTCCCTCAACAGCTATTTGCCCTGGATGAAGGAACTGGAGTGTTAAGTTTTGGATTTATCTGAGAAGTATTTGGAGAGATTTGCTTTAGCATTTTTCAACACACACTAGATATGTACACACACACATATATATATGTATGTATGTATGTATGCATGTATGTATGTATGTATGTATGTATGTATGTATGTATGTATGCATGCATATGTGTATGTATGTATGAACAGATATATATATATATATATATATATATATATATATATATAGTTAACAGAATGAAATACAAAAAAAAAGGCTATGAAAGATTTCAGAACATTTA
Organism: Octopus bimaculoides; assembly: GCF_046866305.1. Classification (NCBI taxonomy): domain Eukaryota; kingdom Metazoa; phylum Mollusca; class Cephalopoda; order Octopoda; family Octopodidae; genus Octopus; species Octopus bimaculoides. The sequence continues at coordinate 92,585,632 of NC_142929.1, forward strand.
TAAAGAGGTCTTACAGCTCTTTCCGAGATAGTTTATATATCCCTTCATCAGAGACGGTGCGAGAAAATGGTTGAGCAATAGTTATTATAGAGAAGATATGAAATACAGAGTGAAGTGGAGGAAGGGAGATACGTAAGGATATTGTATCCGCAGTTTCATTTGAGGAGAATGGTGAATATATAAGTTTCCTCTACTTTGTGTGTGGGTTCCGATGTTGCTTGGAATGACCAATTATAAGCAACACAGTGCCCTGTTTAGCAATACCACCTGGTTCTTGGATGCCTTGGGTGGTAGACCTAACACAGCGCTCTGTTTAAGACTACCACTTGGTCTTTGACTGCTTATAATGTTATTACATGCTTTCAGCTCAAAACCCTGGTTCTCTCACCACCAACGTTTTCCTTACAGATGTTCAGGGTAAGTACCAGCTACATCAATATCACCAGCCTGTGACAGCCTACAGAGGTCATGGACAATTTCCTTCCCACTGACTAATTTATAAATATTTCGTTAAATAATTAAAATTATTAAATATTAAACATTTTTGAATATTTCATTTTAAACACTGCAACCTTGAATAAGATACTTTTATTATTACCGTCATGTTATTTTCAGTAATCAAAGGCAATATTTTTTTTCAACTCGAAAATATATTATTTTAGTATTTCATATTCTATTTGTGTGTGCAGTTGAGGTTGACATATCGTTCAAGGATAACTCCAGTGTACTAAGATTTCACTGCATTAAAAACAGGTTGGTACAAATTTAATACTATGTACACAGAGAACCAGTGGATTCACAGCAGTTGTAATAGCATATGTTTCTCTGTTTATCCAACTATCAATCTAAATCTATCAATACGTACGCGTGTCTATGTACGTGTATGCGTGAATATTATACATATGTGTGTTGTGTGTATGTGTACGTGCTCGCGCACTTGAATATACATATATACACAATGACAAATATATATACTACAGTCGTAATTATGTGTATGGGTGCATGTAAGTGCGTATATTATAAACTGACAGATCTGGAACATCTCAATTTTAAAATTATAAAATATATATTATTGCCAAACTGACTGGGTTCCCTTATCTCCCGTTTGTACCTTGAAAAACACTTATGTGTACCTATATTTGACATATGTGTCTACTCGATAACATTTAAAGTATATGCGCTATAATCTTGCATTCATAAGTATATATATATATATATATATATATATATATATATATATATATATTTATATATATATATTCCAGTATTACCAATGCGCGGGGATATTTTGCAAAAACTACACGATTATGGGGAGCTTATAAATAAACATGAAATAAACAATTTCTTTTGAATCTTTTTGCGCTTCATTTTTGAGACAGTGTAAAGCCCATAGGGGTAATATTGAAGACGCTGTCATAGGTAAGAACGTCTTTGAACACTATATTCTTTGTTATGAACCTGTCATCTCTTCTGGCTTGAGAGTTATTTCTTATGTATGCCTTTACGCCAAGAAGTGGACAGTCTGAACTATGGAACGAAATCAAACATAAATGTCCATAATGTTATTTTAATACAGTAGGACTATGTTAGGAAACAGATCTTTAATAACTGCCCTATTCTCTACTTTCATAACAGAGAAAAGTGCATATGGCTGGTCTTGAATCAACAATCGTAGTGGATGATGTTTAGTAGTCACAACGAGTTATCTAAAAGAATAGAAACGTAATATATGTATCTGTATATATGTATTCATGTATATATGTACATGAAAGTGTATGTGTATATATATATATATATATATATATATATATATATATATATATATATATACATATATATAGCTCTAGAGGTCGACTTTGCCTTTCATCCTTTCGAGGTCGATAAAATAAGTACCAGTTATGCACTGGGGTCGATGCAATCGACTTAATCCCTTTGTCTATCTTTGTTTGTCCCCTCTATGTTTAGCCCCTTGTGAGCAATAAAGAAATAAATGTAAATATATATATATATATCCGCACGAAACGTGAAATCCTCTTTCTTTTCTTTCCTTTCCTGAGCGTCCAATAACACTGTACTTATTCCACGTCCTCGCGTTGTTGTTTTTTCATGTTTTTTCTTGCTTGTTCATGTTTGGATTGACTATATACCGCACGCTCACACGGACCCCGGCTTTCTGACTAACTTTGGAGATACCAATTCCTGGATATACCAGTTCCTTTGGAGATACCAGTTCCTGTTCATTAGGATTACACCACTCTAATCTTCATTGGAAATCATCATAATCCGTCCGTGACTCTTCCACTTTTTCCCGTCCTCCTTCTACCTTTCTTCTTTCTACTTCCACTTTTCTCTTTTTGTCGCCAACTTTAACACCTGCACCGACACTCACACCCTCTCACCATGCCTTCCCTTCCAGTCATTTCAATATGTGACCACGTGTGCATCGTTAGCGATTTTCTTTCTCCGACTTCCCTTCTTTGGACTTTTCCTATATTTCTGATGAAGAGCTCCGCTCGAAACGTGAAATCCTCCTTTTCTTTCCTTTCCTGGGCGTCCAATAACACTGTACTTATTCCACGTCCTCGCGTTGTTGTTTTTTCGTGTTTTTTTTTTCTTGCTTATTCATGTTTGGTTTGATTGTATATATATATATATATATATATATAACTCTAATATGACCAGTACTACCACTACTACTAACACTACTATTACTAATAATACTACTACTAATAATAATGATAACAACAACAACAACACCAATAATGCAAGCCAATCCCTTAACACCACTCTAAACATTAACTTGTCCATAAACAGTACAGCATCTTTCTTCACATCTAACCTATGTAAGACAGGTAGTCGCAACTGCCGGTTCTGGACCGGATGCCTGCTGCAAGCCCCCTGCAGAAGGTTTAACATTGTATACAAATGCATTGTGCAATATAGTATACAGATGCATTGTGCACAACATATTACATAATTCTACTAGCTACTACATCGGGTCTACTACTAATTTTAAACAGAGATATCCTGCACGTGTAAACTCATTTATATATGAAGTGCATAACAAATCCACGTCTCTGATAAATAGCAAAGTACCATATAGGATGTTCTAGTCCATAATAGATTCTAATGTCTCATGCCAAGATAAGCGCTCCGCATGTAGACTCTGTCTGAAAGAAGCCCTCCAAATATTAATTTCTAATTCACCGCAGTTACTTAATAAACAACACGAAGCATTTTCTACATGTAAGCGTAAGTTCTTTCGCACCTTTAGATTCTTCCAAAGGTCCAAATGTAAGTAAAATCAGCACACATAACACTTGCCTATATGCATCCACGGTTGTTGCAATATACGTATGCTTCTCCTTCCTTTTCTTCTCTATCAACATAAGTATCTTAGAAGCTAGCCAGCTTTAATTCCTTAAATTTTGATTTTTTTCAGCTTTTAATCGTTAATTTTCAATTATTAATTCAACTTTTAACTTTAAAACTTTTAATTCTAATTCTTTCATTTGTATCCTTTATCCATTTAATTCTAGCTTTATCCTATATATACCCCCCTTAAGCTAGGCATCTAGTTTTAGCTATCCCTACTAACCACTGACCACACCTAACCTAGATTTCATCTATTTAATTTATAGACATAAATACCTTCCTTCTCCACTTTACCAAAGCCTTAATGCCTCACCTCTCACCCCGAACCGACACTTACGAATAATAATACTGGCATCTTATTTCTATCTCTATTCTTTTTATTTTTACTTCTTATTTCTTATTTTTATTTTGATTTTGATTTCTTATTCTTATTTTTATTTTACTTTACTTTCACTTTCATTCATTCTTTCCCACACCTACCCCGTTCCAATCTTTTCTCTCTTTTTACTCTATTTCTTCTTTTCTCTCTTTCTCCCCCTCTCTTCTATCCACTCACTCACGACCCACATCTATCTTGATATCTGTCTTTATCCCTCTATATACCCACGTGGACCATTTACATACTAGCTAACCACTTCCACATGAACGCATCATTCAAAATACTGCCGAAAAACTACCTGGACTTACTTGGGATTATACCTAAGGGCCTATACCTTCACGGAAGTACGGACCAACCTTCATACCCTCTGGAAAAAGATGAGCTGTGAACTTTATTCTCGTTTGTATTCATCTACCTACTTTTAATCTTTATTCTTCTATTTTATTCATTTTAATCTGTGAATCTCCCTGTCTAGAACTTCCATACATACTCCCCTTGTCTCTGATGACGGAATACCTATCACTAGGACATGTTAGCCTATCAATTGGGATATCCCTGCCACGGGTATAAGACTTCAAACTAACCTTACTCTAATTAAATTATTATAAACGACTTGCGATACTCGTCCTGCCTTGGATTTTGTTGTCTTTTTCCTCTAATATATACCTGCTAACACGGAAACCTAATACGGATCCCTAGCTCCAGCCTCAGCTGTGAACTTGGAACCTAGCGGATGAGCAATCAAAGCACTTACTCATCGTACCTATTCGTTTAGAACAAAACCCCTCATATTCTCTGTGTGTGTGTGTGTGTGTGTGTGTGTGTGTGTGTGTGTGTGTGTGTGTGTGTGTGTGTACATACATATGAATGTATATATATATATATGTATATACACATATGAATATATGTATATATGCTCATGAATGTATATGTATATATATATATATATATATATATATATATATATATACCGGTATATATATATGTGTGTGTGCATATATGGATATATATATGTGTGTGTATATCTATGTATACGTATGTGTGTGTATGCATGTATGTATGCATGTATGTATGCATGTATGTATGCACATATGTATGTATGCATACATACTGAAAGCACGTCTTTGCTTCAATTTGATTTTTTATAAGGTGTTTTTTTTTCCATATCTTACTTCGCGACAAACTTTTTACCAGTCAAAATGTAGCTTAACTAGATTTGTTGTCAATAGAGAAAGAACCGGTTTCTAACATTGATCCAAGGCTCCTTCATTGAAATTTCAGCAACAACAACAAGGTATTTTTGTTTGTATGTATGTATGTATGTATGTATGTATGTATGTATGTATGTATGTACGTACGTATGTATGTATGTATGTATGTATGTATGTATTATGTATGTATTCTCATGCATATAGTTGCATATCTAGACATGCTCATATATATATTTAAATGATAGACTTCTGGAAAGTTTGGATGGATGGATGGATGGATAGATAGATAGATAGATTGATTGATTGATTGATAGATAGATAGATTGATTGATTGATTGATAGATAGATAGATAGATAGATAGATAGATAGATAGATATGTTTCTTTATCAGCCACACAGGGCTCAACATAGAGGGGACAAAATACAAATGTAGAGTTTTTCTTTTCGATGGGAACGAAAATAAAGTAAAAAAATAAGATGGGGATAACGATGAAAAGGCATCGAGAAAACGTTTGGGGTATGTACAAAAAAAAAAAATTAAAATATTACAAAAATTTCCCAATAAATGAGGAGGTTATCCGTGGAAAGAAAAACCTACGGAAAAGACCACGGTAACCTCGGTCCTTAGTGTCACAATTTGTTAAATAAAATTCCTTTTATTTATGCAAGAAACGTAAGTAACTCTCTGTTTACAAAATTTTAAACGTTTTATAGAATCATGGTCAAGGTGGCTTCGTCATTTATACGTGCCATTCTTGCTACATGTATCCATCTTTTTTCGAAACATTTGCTAGACAACACTTGCCTCTCTACTCTCACCTTCCTTTTCAAGTGATACTTGAAAAAGTTGATGAGAGATTGACCAGAGAGGAAAGTATTTGTCTCTAATCCTTTCAGACGCGTCCACCAGATGCATTCTTTCGCCATAGCCACAAGTACGATAAATACAGCTCTTCCTTCCCGTTTAAAGGAAGGAGACGTGACGATATTGACGATAGACTCGGTTGATAAACCGACTCGTCCCACACGTAACAGCAGTCATTCGACATAAGCCCACAGCTCCGAAATGGTTGAACACTGCACGAGTGCGTGCAGAACGGTTTCGTCGCTCTGACCGTATCTCGGGCAGGTCGGCCCCGCATTTCGCGAGCCGTGTCTATAGAGCTTATCCCGAACGGGTAGCGCTTCTCGGTAGCACTGCCAGGCCAGGGATTTCTGGAAGTTGTCCATAGGTCCCGGCCCGAAAGTCGTCCTGAACAGGCGGGTCAGGTATTCCTCGTCGACGCCCAGGTTCGCCCCGAGATCGTCGTCGTACCTGCCCTCCACTAATCCCCTATAGAATGACTTCGTTGTGATGCAACCGCTCAAGGTCGACCCGGGACGGCAAAGTTGTTGCAGAGCAACGCGACACTCACGGTGCCATTCGCCATTCCTCGGCCTCTTTTTGATCCACGACTGCGGCTCGGTCATGGAGACGAGCTGCGGGAAAGCGCGTCGCACAAACGGCGACCACACCTGCTCACCGTCGTCTACGTAGAGCCGGAGATGTCGCAGTCTCAGCGCATGTCTGCGCATCATCAACCACGGCATGCCCAGCCCTCCTTTCAGCGGGTGTTGGCAACAAACGGATCGCCTCACCATCGGAACGCTTCCTTTCCACAAAAAGCGGAAGAGGATGCGCTCCATATCAGTGATGGCGCGATCGGGACAAGGCACGACGGTCAGGCGGTATTCGATGACGGACGCGATGTACGCGTTCGCCACCTCCGCCCTACCTTTTAGGGACAGCTTCCTCTCGGACCATTGTCGGCAGAGAGTGACCACCCTACTCGTTATCTCGTCCCAGTTCTTCTCCGTTTGCAGGTCCGGACCGAACCAGACTCCGAGCAACTTGACCGGACCGTCTGTCCAGCGTCCCACTACTGAGGCGCTGCCGGACGGTATGGGCTTGCTTCTCCAGGTGCCGAGCAGCAAACCCACCGACTTATCCCGGTTGATTTTCGCTCCCGTCACCGCTTCGTAGTCTTTCAGCGTCTCGCCGACAAGCTCGATGTGCTCGTGGCTAGACGCTATGACGGTGATGTCGTCCGCGTATGCCGACACGCTCGTCCCGCATCCCAACTCTCGCGGGATGCCCCTCAGCGTCGCCAGCTTCCGCAGTAGTGGCTCGAGAGTCAATACGTACAGAAGCGACGAGAGGGGGCATCTCTGACGGACCGAACGTGCAATGTGGAAAGGTCTTGATAGGTGCCCATTGACGCGAACTACCGAACGGATGCCTTTGTACAAAGCAGCCATCCAGCCGCGGAAAACGGGTCCGAAGCCGGCTGCTGTGAGGACAGCCTCTAAGTATTGATGGTCTACCCTATCGAAAGCTTTGGATTGATCCAAATTGATCAGGGCCCCACCCATGCCAGGTTCCTTAACTACCCGCTCTATGATGTAGCGCATCAGATGGAGGTTGTCATGGATGCTTCGGCCCGGCACGGCGCACGTTTGCGCCTTGCCGACCAGTTTCTCGATGACAAGCGCCAACCGCTTGGCTAACACCTTGGCCAAAATTTTCAGGTCTGCATTGAGCAGAGTGATGGGCCTAAAGTTATCTATGATATTCCCCTTGTTTGGATCTTTCTTTAGCAGCGTTACGGCTCCTCGGCTCACAAAACCAGGAATGCTCCTGTTCTGTTGCCAGTTGCAGTACACCGCCGCCAAGACGTCTCCAAACAAGTCTGGTATACAGTTGTAAAGCTCGTAGGGCAGACCATCCAAACCCGGAGATTTGTCCCTCGAGCATCCCGCCATCGCGTCCCTCACTTCCGCCGCCGTGACGGCACCTTCGCAGCACTCCGCCTCTCTTGCTTAGAGTCGTGGCAGGCTGTGCAGGTAGGCACTGAAGTCCACCCTGCGTTCTCGCTCGCCACTCGTCCCGAACAGTCGGGCAAAATGCCGCTGAAAGGCCTCGCACATATTGCTCGGCTCGAGCAATTCGCGCCCCTGTTCATCTACCAGAGACTGGATGGTGGCTCTGTTTCCTCGCTGCGCCTCCGCCACCCGGGCCTCTCGCGCGGCTCCAATACCTTCGTTCCTTAGAGCACTATCCTTGCCCTGACAGCACATCCTTCGTGTTTGGCGTTGAAATGTTGATCGAGAGCCAATTTCGCCGCCAAAACGTCGGATGCGATGCCGCTTCTTAATGCCTCCTCTAACTTATTCACTAGCTCTCCCTCTACTCTGTTTCTATCTACGGCTAGTGCCTTGCTATATCTAGTTGCTTCTGCTTTTACTGCTCTCTTGAGGGCAAACCACCATTTGTTGTTGATGATAGCTCCCGTCAAGGCCCTCTTTACTAACGTGCTAATCCGGTCTCTGAAAACTTGTCTCGACGTGAAAGACGCGTTTAGTTTCCAGTAACCGGGACCCTGCCTATGTGCCTTATCTAAATCTAGCGTACACGTTACAAGTTTGTGATCCGTGTAGCTGACTGTGTGGAATTGTGGACATCCTAAGCTATCTCTATCTATTGTCCTACATACTATCCTATCTAGATACGATCTCGACGACCCAATGCGGTTACTCCATGTCCACGTTGGCACATTTGGGTGTTCGAGTCGGTACCTGTCAGACAGTTGAAAGCGTCTGAGCAGGTCTCTGAGGCATTTGCATCCTCTTCTATTGTTGTCTCTTCCTACGTAGTCTAGATGCGTGTCCAAGGTAGCATTCCAATCCCCCACTAAAAGTAAAGGACGAGACGTTCCCAGGAATACCTCTAGACATCGAAAGAAATCCGACCGACCTGTAAAAGGAGGAACATAGACTGCTAGCAGCCGAAAAGCGCAACCATCGCTGCCGTCGACATCCAGCACAACCAGTCTACCCTCCGGGTCTATGAATATCGTCTTTACTTCGAGATCCAGACTTATGCGAAAAAGAACCACCGTGCCACTACCGCCCATCCTCGGCAGACAGGGAGAAAAATAAATGTTAAATTGTCCGCCAAACATGGACTTTAGGGTCCGCGGTTCATGGAGTCTGGTCTCACTAATGGCTATGATATCCAAATTGTGTGACTGGATGTCATTTAAGAGGTACCCTTGTTTCCAAGGGGAACCCAAGCCACGCACATTCACACAACCAATCTTCGCCATGATTCTATTTAAATATGTGCTTTAAAACACAAAACAAAAGGAACAGTGAGTTACTTACCGTTGGAAAGTTTTGTTTCCTCCTTGCACAAATATTTTTGACATCCCCCTACCGCGTTGGGGTAGAGGGATTTTATTTTGTGGTGTAATGCTGGTGTTACATGATAAATTTTAATGTGTTTTGGCGGTGTTGTGCGTGGGTGGTTGTTTGTTTTGATGTCGTTATTTGTGATGTTTGTTTTAGAGTTGATGTATTTCATCAACTCTGTGTTTGTAGTGTCTATTGCTGTTAGCATTGTTTTTGGTGTGTTATTATGGGTGTCTATCATGTAGAAGTTGGGAGTGTTTTCGGGAGATGTGAATCTCCCTGCTTTGTTGTTGTTCGTTTTTCTTTTTTTGCTCCTCTTCCTCCTTCCCTTTTGGGCTATTTTCCATTCCTCATTACTTGATTCGTCTTCAGATGAAAACTCTGAGGAATCGGAAGGAGGTAGGGGCATGTTGTATGGATCTGTGTTTGCTTGTGTAAGTGGTTGTGTTGTTGTTTTTGTTGTTGTTGGTTGTTGAATTTTTGGTTGTGGTGTAAGTGATGTGGGGGAAGGGGTATCAGTTTTTGTATTGTCTTTTCTTTTTTCGTCTTCTTTGTTTGTTAATTTTGCAGTTTTTGTTGTATTTTCTTTCGTTGATGTTGTTAATGTTGCTTTTGTTGTTTTTTGTGTGGATGGCGGTGTGGGCAGCAAGGCTTTTTTTATGTGTTTAGTTAGTTCTTGTTGTTGTTGTTGTGTTTTTCGGGCAGTCGGACACCCCTTTTTGAGGTGTGCCTCGCTGTCGCATAAGTAACAGCGAGGCTGCCTGCCCTCTACCACTATATGTAACTTTTGATTTGTTGCCAAACGGATGTATGGTGGGATTTTTTTTATTTCTTGTTCGTTTGTGTGGAACAGGATTTGTATGTTTTTTCCCGTCCAGTTGCTTTCTCCAACGTTTATTTTAAGTATGTTTATATTGTCCATGTCGACACATATGGCCGATATCAACCATAGTGTGTCTATTGTTGGAGGTGCGTGCTTTATTGTTACCTTTGTTACCTTTTGGCCAAGGTAACTGGGTAACATTGTTATTTCTGGTGTGTGAAGAGTTAGCGTTGAATACCTCTTCGCCAACTCTTCATTTCGAAAAATCACCTGTACCTGTGCAAATCTATACCAAGTAATATATGATTTTTTATCCCAAATTGATCGCAAACATTTTTGAATTTTGTCTATACTGGCCTGTTCCGGCCTTCTATTTTTAGTGTTTATTATTTTATATATTATTGTTTTTCTACTTGTTTCCTCTAATATGTGTTGTGGTATGTTTAAGTGTATTTCACCGCTTTCTTTGGTGATTAATTTTCTCATTTCTATTATTTCTTTTGTTGTGTAGGACACAACAGTTTCACTTTGCTTCAAAGCTTCAGCAAAGTTTTTGTTTTTGTTATTGTTATTATTGTTGTTGCTGGTGCTGACACTGGTATTGGTGGCAGATGTGGTATTTGTGACTGTGTCAGTGGTGTTGTGGCTTGTATTCATTTTTCCTTCCTCTCTTTCGCTTGCTGCTGGTGAAGAGAGCAAAGGTTGAGTTGAACTGTTGCTGCTGTTGTTGTTGTTGTTGTTGTCGTTGTTGTTGTTGGTGGTGGTGATGATGGCGTCAGCAGAAATGGTGTTGACATCAGATACTTTGGAGACATCGTCTGTGTTCTGTTTTGTAACTTTGGTTACAGTTTTGTTTTTGTTGTTGGTGGTGGTGGTGGCGGTGTTAACGTTCAAGTTAACACTTGCATCTGTGTGTGTGAATTCTTTTTTCTTTTTCTCCGTTCTCTCGTTTAACTGTGAGGAAGGAAGACTAGGAAATTTTTTTTCGAACGAAACACTGCAAAATTCAGCGTTCGTTTGACGAAATTTTTCATGGCTAGAAGACGCCATCGTCTCAAAATAAAAATGGCTAGAAAGCCGAAATTGACTTTTAAAACCTAGAAATGTGCCACACAGGGCAGATTTCCGTTGCAAAAAACTTGCACCAGAGAGTCTATAAGTTGTTATACAACTTTCTATATAAAATAAACTTTACAAACAAACTTTTTAAAGCATAAAAAAGGCAAAACTTACGGAGCCGACACGTCTACCGTCTGTCCATATAGATAGATAGATAGATAGATAGATAGATAGATAGATAGATAGATAGATAGATAGATAGATAGACAAAAGCCATAGCCACTCGTTGTTTTGGGTTCTTTAGTAGTTGCTAGTTCAAACATAGTCACTCTCTCGGCCCTCTTATGACACAGTAGAACATCGAAGTTTCGATGAAAGGAGAGAGGGTTGCACGAGTACTTAGCTGGTACTCGTTTTCAGTTGAGTACAGTGGAGTAAGGTGAAATATGCTGTTTGAGATATACACACACACACACACACACACACACACATACAGAAAGGGAGAAACATCTTAAGAATTTAGAAACTCCGAGAAAACGTGAAATAATACGATTTTAACAGTTTGGACTCAAAGTAAATATAACTACAAATATTGGTTTCAGATTTTAGTACAAGGCCTGCAATTTGGTGGGAGATAGGTTAGTCAATTACGTTGAGCCCAGTGTTCAACCGGTAATTATTTTATCGAATGAAATACAAAGTCGAACACACCTATTGACGGTTCTCAAACTATGTCATTGATTGTTTACCGGGTAATCACGTTGCTAATTACATTGCAAAACTCATTATAAAAGAAAAAATCCATGCGAATAGGAATCGAACTCACAGCCCAGCAGCCGGAACAAAATAGTTCCAATGCAGTTTGTCCTACGCATTATATAAACATACAGACATAAATACAAATATTATGAGCGCCGTTAAAGGTAGGGTTGCCCCTAGGGATTAGAGTCAATCAACTTGACTACATTCCTTTTTAGGGGTCACGTCAGCTCACTTGTACAGCTGTCAATGTCTTGGCAAGGGATTGACTTCACAAGATTCACTTTGTTTGGAAACACTCCAGGATGATGGCGTCTTCGAGAGAGACTCCACAGTTCAGTGTTTACTCGTGTACTTTTGTACTGTTGTATTGCTTTGTTGGTTCCAGCCGTCCGGCTGTGGCTATGTTGAAGCAAACACCATGAGGTTTATTGCACCCTTGCGCAATGTACGCATGGTATTTCAAGGAAGTTTCACACTAAATACATCTAAAATAAAGAGAAACATTTTTTCTAAATCTCTCAAAGAGAGATATTCAGTAACAGTTCTTTAAAAGAAAGACTATTTGCCAACACAATGTGGCTGTCCTGGATGGGATGATTGTTACTGTTGTTTAACCCCAGGAAACATCCTTTCCAGCTGGCTATACGACACAATACTGTGTCCTTATATTTTCGAACAGGGAGCCCATCGCCCCCATCCAGAACAAAGCAACATCTGTGGACTGGCTTCTGTGTTATTGCTCTTTATCAGCACAGAGTAACTTGGCTAGGTGGCGTTGTTGAATTCCCGTTCGGAAATATATAATTTTCAAAGTGACACACATCACTGATCTAATAAATACAAACATTATTATTTCTAAATCTCCCAAAGAGAGATATTCAGTAACAGTTCTTTAAAGTAAAGGCTATTTACCAACTTAGCCAAGCAGCTACTCTGTGCTGATAAAGAGCAATAACCCAGAAACCGTCCACAGATGTTGCTTTGTGCTGGACGGGGGTCGAAAATATAAGAACGGAGATATTGTGTCGTATAGCCAACTGGAAACGATGTCTCCTGGGGCTAAACAATACTAACAATTATACCATCCAGGACAGCCACATTACGTTCGCAAATAGTCTTTACATACAAAATAGATACACACACACACATAACAAAAATACTCACACACACGCATGTGTATAAATATGTGTGTGTGTGAGTGTGTGTGTGTGTGTGTGTGTGTGTGTGTGTGTGTGTGTGTGTGTGTGTACACGCACACTGCATACGTTCATACATGCATATAATTCATTACATATAGATGTACACAAATACAAGAATAAGTATACTCATGCACGAACAAGAATACATTCATCAACACCCGTACGCGCATACACACACACACACACACACACACACTGGATATATGGATATATATATATATATATATATATATATATATATATATATTCTGCATATATCCATTTAATGCTTGAGTAGTTGAAATTTCGGGTGTTCTTTCCTTTGTCTCTTCTGAGAATAATTTTCATTAACGCCAATTACTTTTCTTTTCACTTAAGTTAAAATTTCAGTCAGTGAAAAATTATTCACAATGCGCCATTTCAGTATTGTAGCCTGCACTTAACTATAGAATCTCCATGCAAAATATACACCTGGAAAGTTTTGTAACGAATTTTAAGCTATTTATCATACTCTCTCACAGTTGCTGTACCTCTTCTATTTTGCCAGCTGTTTCGTTCTTGCGTCTGTTAATATAAATAAATTTTCTCGTTATTTATATATTAATATTTAATGTACAATCTTAATATATAAATCTGAAATTGTGTGTTTGTGTGAAGCCTATTTGAAAGTTTATAGAAATCCACATTTTCCACTTTTTCGTAAAATTTTTTACATCAATGGAATTTTCTCGATCTGAACTTTCCAGTGCAGTAATTAGATTTTTAAAATTCCGTTTACTTTGTGTGATTTAAGGGAGATTTGGCTGTTGTTTCTAGCAACTTTTATATTTCATCCCTTCTACCTGGAACGCAATTCTTACACACGCGCTCAACATAAAAATATAGAGAGTAAGAGTTAAAGAGGGAGAGGGAGAGAGAGAGAAAGTGATACATACAACGTCATAGATTAAACTTTCATCTCAGTATTCTTTACCTATTTTTAATAACATAGATACGTAAAAACACACACAACCACACATACACATTGCTCTCAATCTCTATTCATTTCTCCCCCTCTTCCTCTCTCGCTCTCTCAAACGTATACACGTGCAAGTAAACACAGTCATTCACATCGTGGTATATTTACAAAACATTGATGGCATAACTACAGAGTTGTATCCCCCAACTTTGGAAGGTCATAACTTTCATAAAAATGAATATTTTTTTATGAAATTTTCTATGCATATATTATTTATTATGTAGATTCCAAATATACAAAAATTTTCGGTGAAAGTGTTTTGGAAGGGGGTGGGGTACAATATTCGGAAATTCCACTTAAATTCCTCTTAACTTCCAGGAAAATGAATATTTTTTCATGAAATTTTGTACAAATGTACCTTGATGTATGTACATTTCAAGCATGTAGGAATTTTGAAGGAAACAACTGCAGGTTATTTTTGAGAAGTGTTCCCCACTCGGTGGTGTTTCGGAGCAAGTCGTCCATATTTGTTTCATTTTTCTCTATTATGTGCTTATGTGCATCCTTAGATTTCTAATGAAGTAATAGGCAGTGAAGAGAAGCAGTCATAAGAAAACTTTTAACTAACCCTATTCCTTTCTCTCCCCCTCTCTACCTCTTCCTATTTCGCTCTCTCAAAAGCATACACGTGCAAGTACACAATCATTCAGTAAAATATAACTCATGTTCGTCAATGTTTTGTAAATTTACCACGATTTTCACTAGGGTGTTGGGGTTAGGGTTTTAGGGTCAGGGTTAGGGTTTAGGATTAATGTTACGGTTACGTTTTTTAGGGTCAGGGTTAGGGTTAGGGTTAGGGTTTAGGGTTAGTGTTAGGGTTAGTGTTAGGATTAGGTTTAGGATTTGGGTTGGGTAATCATGCGGGTGTTAATCTGAAAAGTTACAGATATGTGAAAAGTACCGACCCTGCCATCTATTATAACTTTTGTTGTTCTGTTTAATATATACATAGATTATGCCTCCAAAGAAGAGAGTTTGCTGGGGAAAGACAGCAACCGGTTTAAAATGACAGCCACAGACTGCAGCAATTCACCACATTCCAGTAGATACTTTGAACATAATGCAAAATGGTGCATCAACACCTTCTGCCCAATCTGATAGAATTCTGGCAAAACTGTTTAGCAACAGATCGCCAGCAATTACTTCATCACAAATTGCCATCCTAGCTCCTGTGAAAAGGGATTACCCTGCTATGTATAATCAGGGCAGCGCAAAAAGTTGTTTTGCACAAGCATTTCTATAGCCAATTACACGGATGAAATTTACGTATGCTTAATAATTTTACGCAAAACAGCCTTCAGACGTTCCCTATTAATTTCATCGTCTTTTGAATTATGAACATATTTACATCATAAGGGTTTTTTCGTTGTAAGGCTTTCTTTTTTAGTTGATTTTCAGCTAGCAAGACTTTTCGTAGATGGCATAATAAGTCACACCCGGACAAGGTCGGGTTATACTGCTAGTATTGTATAAATGATATTGATTTCCTAAGAGTAATATTTATAGTAGATCTGTTTATAATATATTCTTTATTATAGTATTTATCATGTTTCTTCTATATTAATTATTATATCTCATAAGTGCAGTTTCATCGAGATCTTGTTTAATACATGGACAGTGAGAAAACATGATTGATAGAATAAAGAATAACAATGATCAATGAAAGAGCAGATTCCATGATTCGTGTTTGGATTTCAATGCATAAATGAGAAGGACAAAGATGTTGTCAAACCTGATCGAATAGAGCCATGATCGGAGATATCCAAGTAATAACCATCTCGTCGTTTTTTTTTTTTTTAATATTTTGGTAAGGGAGGCGAATTGCTCTCTGTTGTTTTATAATTTTGTCCAGCGAGAGAATACTCCGTACTACTTTATCCAATGTTTTTCCTTTAAGCAAGTACTGTATGACTTCAGAAAGATATAGCTGATCTTTTTGGTGTCATGCGATCACATTCAAGCTCTGTCCATTAGCCTATGATCAATGTCTCTGCTAGTACAGTGTTGAAATGGTATCAGAGCGGCGTTATTATAATTAAATATCGTCTTATTTGCAGAGACCAAAACAATAAACACTAAAAAATAGAACAAGTGCACATTTACTCATTCACACATGAATACACATGTGCACACATGTGCATATAGATACACACGCACACATGCACAGGGGAGTTCACAAGTAAACAAATACAGACAAAAGATTCTGATATACTTGGAGTTCGTTAGAAACGATTGGAAAGTTGGTAAATGGAAACATCTTCTGGTGCCTAAAGGATAACTTAGAAATATAGCAAAATTGTTCCCATAATTATTCCACTTGCACATGTTTTATGAGAAACAAAACAAGAGCTTAATATTCGAAATGATTAAAGGATGTGTGTGCGAGTGTGCGTGCGTGTGTGTGTGTGTGTGTGCTTGTGTGTGTGTGCTTGTGTGTGTGTGCGTGTGTGTGTGTGTGTGTGTTTGTGTGTGTGTGTGCTTGTGTGTGTGCGTGCGCGCGCGCGTACTGCGTGTGTATGTGTTCGTGTGTGAATGTGTGTGTATGTGTGTGTATGTGTGTGTGCGTGTATGTGTATGTGTGTGTATGTGTGTGTGTTTGTGTGTGTGTATGTGTTGTGTGTGTGTGGGGGGGGGGCGGTTTCAGTCTCTATATAACAGACGAAAATGGAAAAAAATAAATAATGAAAACGAATGTGTATTTTTAAGAAATTTGCTTGCATATATTTGTGTAAATTACAATACTTATCTATATCCTGGAGCACAAGTACGCAAAAAAGAATTAGCAGAAACAAAAACACACATAAGAATGTACACAAACATACATTGTCACATACGCTTACGCACCTATGCAAACACACTTATACACCTATGCAAACACACACGTACAACTGTAAATACACATTTTTGATGGCGTCAAGGAAATATATGTGTGGTTAACTCTTTGTGCTTGCATCTAAATTTAGTGTTTTATATTTGGCAGACTTATGAGGAGGCGGTACCAGAAAATTCTTCGAAGCTATGAAAGGCAGACGGTGTGGAAGTTGGCAGATAGATATACATGCGCGCGCACACGCACAAACACACACCCAAACGCACTCGTGCACATATATATAAATATATGTATATATATATTCATTTATAGATATTTACACATACGTATATATGCATGTATACAATATGCATACATATATATGTATGTATACAATATGCATGCATACATACATATATATGTATGTAAGTATATATAAATATGTGTGTATATATGCATATTTATATACATATATATACACATACATATATATACACATACATATATACATATATATGCATATATATATATATATATATATATATATATATATATATATGTACATACATATACATACATATATATATATATATACATATATATACACACATACACACACACGTATATATATACATATATATATATATACATATAGATATATTCATATATATATATATATATATATATATATATATATATATATATATATATATATATATACATATGTGTGTGTACATGGTGTGATCAATAAGTCTCCGGACTGTTGCTATAATAACGAAGCTAAACCATGGAGAGTGAAGTCGCTTAGCACAGATTCACTTTGAACTCTGCTACGCATGCGCACTAGGTTTTAACGTTCTCACTCACTTCCCCAGTTTTTTTTTTCAGCAGTGGTTGGAAGGAAGGTGTAATCTGAGCATTGACCATGACAGAGAAAGTTGAGCTGAGAATCTGCATCACATTTAGCCAAAAGCTTGGTGATACTTACTCAGAGGCCTACGTAATGTTTTCAACACGTTTTCATCGTTCCTGATACAAGCGAGATCTTGTGCAAATGAAACCCGAGTGTCTTTTTGATGAGCTGAAAGCAGTTTTGGCACAAACTTGGCAGACATGCGTCTCATACTCAAATCTTCAGTGATAATGGACTGAAATGAACCGCAACTAATTTTCACATCCTCTGAAAACTCACAGATCATGATTCGATGATTTCTCCTCACAACTGCACACATCTGCGTTGTTTTTCTGTTTTCCTGGTTGAAGCTCTCCCAGAACATTCGTCAATATCGACATTTTTTTGGCCATCTTGGAAACATCTGAACCACTCGTACACTTGTGTCCAGCCTCTACACTCCTCCCCATACACTTTCTGCAACTTTGCGTAGGCCTCTGAGCAGGTATCGTCACGACAACTTTCTTTGTCATGGTCAATCTGACGATCACAAGCTACACACCTTACTTCCAAGCACTGCGTAAACAGCAGCGTTCAAGATCAATCTTCGCCAGCGGCTTCACTCTGCCTGCTTCAGCTCGTTACTATGGTAACAGTCCGGATACTTATTGATCAGACCTCGTATGTAGTCATATGCATGTATGTATGTTTGTATGTATGCATGTATGTATGTATATGTATGTATGTGTATATATATATATATATATATATATATATATATATATATGTATATATATATATATATATATATATATATATATATATATATATATATATATATATATATATATATATATATATATATATATATATATATATATTGATATATATAACTTCCCAACTGGCAAATACTTTTGACTCCTAGTTCTTGTTTTACGAGCTGGGATATCAAAGAGTATTAACAACATAATGCGTGATCCAAATTTAGTAACTATCAAAAGTAATAACTTGCAAAACAACAAAGAATGGCATGACTTATTATTATTGTTTTGCAAGACACACATCTACGACATCATGCCCATGTTACGTATGAATGTGATTATTTCTACAATGATGTAGGAACCAAGATTGTGTTTGTGTCTCCTAACGACTACATATACACATAAAACAACTAGCGAAAGCATAGTACATGTTACCAAGCCATAGTTGTTCGCTCGCTCGTGACGGCTGGTTGAACGTTGAGTTGAACAGAATTTATTACCAGAACTCTAGTAAACGGAGATATTTAACTAAAGGTAATCAGTTCTATTGATCATTTTCCCAAAAGTCTATCTGCTATATAGTCCTGACCTTTCTTTAGAAATACACGGAAACTTTTAAAACGTTTTAATTGAGAATCTCTGAAGAAGTAAACCAATACCCTATCAATCTTGGTTATTTTGTTTGACTTTTGTGCGACATGTGCGTAGAGGGGAGTATGTAATACGCATAGTTGAGTGGTTAATAACTTCACTTTGAAAACGTGCATCAACCCAAATGACCGAGTGATAGTTCGTTCCACCCGGTTATGACCCTTTACGGTCGAATCGTTTTCACCTATCTTCACTTACGAAATGAATAGATGTACCAGACGATCAAATCAATCGATTAAAACCCATAGATATATCAGCGCCTCTGTATTGCTGCACCTCCAATTACTGAAACGAATAATAGAATAAACATAAAATACGTAAGTAGATGGGCAAAGCTGGCTACCATGTTTTACTAGTCTTTTTGTCTTAAGCAAGATCTTTTTTCTCAACAGCATGCAGCGTAAATCCTCTCAAACACATTTGAACTGGTCTTACGTTCGTTTATATAAAATAATTTTCTCCATAACCCATTAAGCCTTTGGTAGTCACAACATCTGTCCTTATTTAGTAGTGATTGACAGTGGATCTTCGTCGTTCGACGGTGAGGAATCAGTTGTTCAGACAACTGAATTGTCTTGCTCCTGAACTAAAGTGCAAGTGACTGAGAATGATTAAGGGAATACCTTTAAAGTCATTCTCAGACAAAATCAGAGTAACACAGCGTGCTTGAAATACAAGTACAGACTCCTAACCGTCTTCTTTACAATTTCTGTTTACCCAGTTTCACTCACAAAGTATGGACCAACCAGAGGCTACGGGAAATGACATTTGTCTAAAAATGCCACTCGGAAGGATCGAATCCAGGACCTCGTGGTTCGGAAGCAAACTTCTTAACCATTCAGCCAAACAGTACCAACCTAGAGTTAGTATATCTAGGATAAGTCTATATGGATTGATCCCAGTTTAGCCCAAGTTAAACCTAAGGGAGAATTTAAATCAGAAGAACAACTAAGGAAACACTGGTTAAACTGTGAAGAGAAAAGTAAGTCCTCTACAAATGATGACTCGTTATGTAATGTCAAATATTTCAAGTTATAAATAAAGTACTTTGGAATATTTTAAGCGCATAGAACACGAAATACAAGCATTTATTGAGAATATCAATAAACTTCAACGGATTTCTGACATTTACTCGAAACATCATCGTCGTCGTCGTCGTCGTCGTCGCCGTTGTCGTTATCATCAGCAGCAGCAGCAGCAGCAGCAGCACCAACAGTAGTAGTAGTACTACTACTACTACTACTACTACTACTACTACTAACGTGTTGGCATTGATGGTACCAGTTGTACCAGATCACGATGATGATGATGATGACGACGACAATGACGATGATGACGTTGTTGCTGATAAAAGATAATCAAAATACCTTCACAACGTATGTTTTATGTTAGAGTAAAACCTTCAGCGTTTTCTCCAGATGTTCCCCGTTTCCTTATATATAAACAAGCATGCTGCTCTCATCCCTAGTAAGACCATAAAATATTTTAGAATATCTAACAAGCGACGATCATAAATTTACGACCTTTTGCATTAACTATATCTCTGGCTATTATTGTCAACGTAGAGTAGTGGTATTTGCTTACTTAATGTGCTGGAAAATAATAATTCAGCACAGAGCGTAGAATGGCGAAATGAAATTAATACGATTTTTTTCTTGGCAATCATGTCAAAGCACATCTGTTCGTAATTTTATTATATTTTTTTATTTTATTTTCATTATGAAGAAACTTCTCCTACATACGGTAACCATAGAGTTTTGTCTAAATTGCTGCTAAATCCAGTAGGTGAAATCCTCTGAAGTGGAAAGATAAAAAAAAAAAAAAAGAGAAAGAGAGGGAATAAAAAAATTACAATTTGAGTCAACATACATTTTCGTGATATTTGTCAATGTAGATATATTTTTGCAGCAATTAAACGTATTTGGGCGGGGGGGGGTCCTTCTAGTTTGTTTTGCTTTGTTTTTTAGGGGATTCTTTTTTTTTTTTTTTTCGGGCATGGTTTTAATAGCAATAGAAGCGATTCCAGCATCTAGGATGTCAGAAAACGAAAGAAAATGGTAGAAAATGGTTGTGGAGTCTTAATTGTTGCGCTCTGAATGAAAAAGGGAAGGGGAGGGAAAGTAACATCAAAGTCACATTCAATATACCTTAGGAGACACTTAACTGATGCGTCTATATGCACCAACCACTTGCATTAAAAATATGCCAGATGCTACAAAAAAGTATGTTATTTTTTTCCCTCTTTCAGTCTTTATTGTTTTTGTTTTTGCTTTTGTTTTTGCTCATTTCATCCAGGATGAATTCCTTGTCATGATCGGAGTCTTTTAGTGTGTGAGTTTCTCTCAATATGATGATTCCAGGTAAGTTTCAAATAAAATTTAACAAACTAAGTATTGAACTTTATTTTTTGATCAATTTCATCAAACTATTTACAGTGTTTGGTTACAACTGGCGGAGAAACTCCTTTAGTCTCTAAACTATGATTGCTCACGTAAACGCCTCTAAGTTTCATAGTTGTATTCCCACGTCGATTGGAAAACACATAAATAAAAAAAAAGAACACCGTCAGATCTTTCTGCCAAACAAAATGAAGAGAGATTAGAAGCTCCACCAGACTAGTTTGTCAGTAATATACTTTGAGCGGCGTTATTAAAGGAAGACTACGACTAAGGTGTTACTAAATGCATTTTACGACTGTGCACTCAGGCATGCACTTGGGTAATATGGCATCATTTTTTATTTAGACTTTGTTGTTTAGTTTTCTGTTTAATCTCTGTGTGCGTGACTCTGTGTGTGTGTGTGCGCGCGCGTGTGCATGCGTGTGTAATTTAATTAAATTCGTTGTTGCTGATTCTAAGATTGAACTCTGAATACGTTTACATTGTAAATAAAAAAAAGGTATATAGAAAATACAGTAGATTGCTGGATTTTAGCTCACGTATATATATATATATATATACATATATATATATATATATATACATACGTACATACATACATATTTATATACATACACACACACACACACACACACACATCTTTTTCTCTCCTCATCTTTCATTTCTGTTCAATAGCGTATCCTCTAAAGGTTAAAAAATTCTTCCATTTTTTTTTTCTGAACATAAACCTAATACACTGTTTGTTGTTCTTTTATCTCGTCTATGTTTTTTTTTATTTTCGGTGGACCATATATATATATATATATATATATATATATATATATATACACACACATATATATGTGTGTGTGTGTGTGTGCGTGTGTGTGTGTGTGTGTGTATGCATGTATGTATGCATATATATATACATAAATGCCTCACGCTAAGAGGGACTAACACTAACGTAAAAGCGGTGTTATTGTATGGGGCTGAGACATGGAGAACAACAGTTAAGTCAAATAAGCAAATACAATCATTCAACAGGTGCTTGTGTAGTATACTTAAAATCAGATGGCCCGAACACATAAGCAATATGAAGCTATGGCAAAGAACAAATCAAGTTCCGATTAGAGAGCAAATATTTAAGAAAAAGTGGAAGTGGATTGGTAGCACAGTTAGAAAGGACACACCAAATGCAGCGAAAAGCGCTTTACAGTGGAATCCGGATGGATATAGAAAGAGGAGCAGGCCTAAGAACTCGTGGCGTAGATCAACACAAAAGGAACTAGAGAAAGTGGAACATTCATGGCAGAGTATAAGTACACAAGCGAAAAAGTATGCAACATGGAATTCAATTATAAGTGGCCTATACTTCGCGTTGGAGGGTTAAAGGCAAGAAGAAGAGGGACTCTAGAAGTCAAACTACCATAATAAACACATTTTTACCGAACACGAGGTAATGCAAGCGCGCCTCTTTCATGGATATATATATGGATAAACAATTGTCTATGTACTATGCTGGATACATGGAGTGTTCGTCTGGTATGTTGATTTTTGTGTGGCTTGACCATACGTGTACTGATGAGTAAAAGATGCAGATTACTGCGTTAATTACGAAATCATGATCTACCGTTAAGTTAGAAGTATTTAGGGGGTTAGCTTTAGCTTTGATGACGGCTGGTAAGCCGAAACATCGAAGCCACTACCAATCTTTTCTTTTACAGGTTTATGTATATTTATATGTATGTAAGTGTGCTTGAGACAGAGGTGGGAGAGGGAGAGAGAGAGAAAAATACTGCATATATGGGTGCCTGCCTATTTGGTTACATGTGAGTCTGTACCTGTAGATGGAGAAAGTTCATTGCACAGTTCCTTTTGAATCTAGCAGTTTTACTCTCTTCAAAATGAACGGATGGACTTGTGTTCATCCATTTATTTAGTCCCGCATATGTAACTTCGTGTATCACAGCATGAGTTGGTGCTTTATCTGGTGTGTTGAATGATGAAGAGATAAATTGTTTATGCTACTTCGTTTCACGATGAACGTTCTTATCGGATGACCGGCCATGATAACATCCCTTGGTAATGTATCATAAAACATCACAGCTTCAATATCGTCATCCTAGCTTGCTAAGCTTAAATATTAGCGCTAGCTTTTGCAGATAATTTACTCAACCCGAGAGATACATTACGTAGTCATGGAGATGACACTCGTACATGAATCTCGAGCATCATCAAATTCTCTAGCGATAGGGAAATATTTAAAATGTGAAGTGAAAAATAACCAGATTTATTGGTGATTGATTGGCAAGTTTTACTCAACTGTTAGCATCTTTTAACACTTTTAAATTGCAAATAGCATTAAACATTTGCCTGTTCTAGCTTCCAAACTGGATGCTTTCGGTAAGTTGCTGGGAAATGTTTGAGTATGAAGACGTCATTTGTATTTGGCTTTTGTAGATTGCTTACCCTGCTGTGGCTGTATCAAGACTATAGAAAAGATTCTATGCGGAGAATGTCTTTCATATTGGGGCGACACAATTTCTGGACTTAAAATCAGTTTGTAGAAAACCGAAGTCCCTTCAACGATTCACACTCAAAGTAAGTTAATGACAGTAACAATTTATAGCAGTCAGAACAACAAACAGTTTAGATTACTTCGTATGCATAATATTTTTTTCTGCTGCTAGTATTTGACATGGTTTTGACAACATATTAGCGAAAGCAAGTAATGCAGTTAGTGGCCTGTGTAAATATATATGGAACAAGCAACTTCTCAAAAACAAGACCAACGACATAAAATTGCAACACTGACGTTTCTCTCCTATAACACTGAATTTTGTTATCACATATCATCCAGAGCACTCACGTAACTTCTTACTCTGCACCATTCTCAAACATTCATTGGTGATACTTTACCATTAATAATAGATTTCTAGAAAAAGCTTACATAAATTGCCATTGTATTGGTAGTATACAAATCAGCTGAGTCGGTTAAATGTTTACAACGATAGCACTGTCACTACTAGGTATTGTGCTGTTTGGCACCACTTGTTTCCTAAAAATTACACGTGGCTACATGATTTTATGGCACAACCAAATCTTCCACAAATCATACCTAACTTCTTCAAAAGGTAGGACACATTAGGTAGCATATTGCTACATAAACTTCCTTTAAATAGATAACTTGATGGTTACAACCGAAACGTTTTGTATCAAAGATTTGATCTATCAAGGTTAATTTGATCATAGCTATGTTCCATCAAAACTATCTTTGAACCAAACAATAGCAATAGCTGGTAAGATTTCTCAAGTTGTGTAATTTCAATCCTTATCACAGCTGACAGACTCATCAGCCATCATCTACTGGCTTCAAGAACATGTATAATAAATGAACA
>NC_142929.1:92615555-92628055 GCF_046866305.1 Octopus bimaculoides
TTCTTTAACACTCGGCGTCGTGTAGGGATCTTCCCTGGAAGCTATCCGGCAGCAAACATAGCGTATAGATAAAACACATACACTATGTATGTGCAACAGATAATGTTTACATTACTAGAGCTGCTTTTAATTAGTAATTTAATACACACACTCACACACTCACACACACACACACACACACACACACACAAACACACACATACACACACACACACACACACACACACACACACACACACACACATATATATATGTATGAATGTGTACATGTATTTACATATGTGCATATATGTATATATATATATATATATTATGTGTGTGTGCATGTGTAAGTGTTTGTGAGTATACAGAAGTATTCATGTATATGTATGTAGATAAAACTTGGAAATATATGCATGACGTTCGATCATATAATAATATAAATAATGTATATATATACATATATATATATATATATATATATATATATATATATATATATATATATATATATATATATATATATGCATATATACATACATACATGTACATACTTACATATATGTGTATATACACATGCATATATGGGTACAGGACGTCAAAAAAACGTGGACAACATGAAAGAGGAGAACATGAAGAAGAAAAACATGGAAAACGAACTTCTTTTCGAACAACGAAAGAAACAAATTGAGAAACGAGACAGGCAACATAAAGAACAATCCCTTCATCAGTTGTCTCCTGTTTTATCTACTCCGCATTTGGAACGTTTAGGACAAGATGCGTCTTCGTTAAAATAGTCGTTCCCGCAATATAAATTAAATAAAATTTGGGATTTGCGGAGGGTTAAAGTGGTAACAAAAGCAGGACAGTAAAAACAAAACAGTAAAAACAAACGGTAAGGGCTGTTAAGCCATTACGAGGTGAGGTGGTGAACACTGGAGAAACAAGCTTTGACAGGATACAGGCAAAAATGTGTGTTATCTCTTGTAGCGTAAGGAGATGTGTATGTATATAAATGTTTATATACATATATATATACTTACATATATATATACTTACATATATATATACATTGTGTGTGCGCGTGTGTATGTGTGTGAGTGTGTGTCTGTATGTCTCCGTATTTATATATGTTGTGTGAATATACATTTGCATATACATATACATATATACATATATATACATATATGTGAGAGTGTTTGTGTACGCGCGCGCATATGAGTATATCGTGTCGATACGATGTTGCTGGCTGTATAACCAGGTCTACCTGGCGTAATGGTCTCCCTTTCTCGTCACCCGTTCTTCGTCTCGTCAACCAGACACACCAATTACAGACAACACATACATACACAGATTATCTACTACACCTAATCCTTCCTTCCTTCCTCGAATACAACCTTCTGGAATTTGCTACTCGTCCAAGTTTTTAGCAACAACATCAAATTTTCGAACTCATCAGCTATTGTATAAACATTACAAACCCCGTGGGCAAAACCCATCGATGTTTAGATGCACAGACCTCACTCCATCTTTCACTAAACCGTAAAAGCCAATACGGGATTCTGAAGGAGTTTGTTTCGCATGCAATATATAGCAGCCAAATCACTCTTATATCACAATATCCTCTATTAATAAAGGAATGACACACTGAATAAAAATATTCTTGATAGACTAAGGTTGAATAACAGTCAGGAGTGTCACGGCTGAAAGGCTTTTATTCAATGTTGATTTGTTTGTTTTTTTCTGACCTGGAGTTAAGCCATACCATAAGTTTATCATGAACGTAGTAGTAGTAGTAGTAGTAGTAGTAGTAGTAGTAGTAGTAGTAGTAGATTGTTCGTTTGTTTTTTTGTATTGATGTGCTGGAAGCAAGTTCTCCAAATATGCGTTGTTTCTATTGTTACTATTGTTTACTACCGCGTCAGCCTTCGTTCAAGCAATATTGTGATCCAAGACAATCATTTGTGA
The DNA here is from genome assembly GCF_046866305.1 of Octopus bimaculoides. Lineage (NCBI taxonomy): Eukaryota > Metazoa > Mollusca > Cephalopoda > Octopoda > Octopodidae > Octopus > Octopus bimaculoides. The sequence goes on from NC_142929.1 coordinate 92,617,503, forward strand.
CGTTCCCGTCATATTTTCAGGTACAGAGCATCTAAGAGTGCATTATGAAATGCATCCTTCCTTTGAAGTTATCGAGAATGCTTTGTGAATTTGCTTTTTCTAGCAAGTTGCATGACTGCATACAGTGGTACTGTCGTCTCAGTTACTCAGCTTATAATTGATCTAAATATAATTGCATGTTACACAACTGGTAATTGTATTTAATTATATAAATATAATTGGATATATAAAACTGCTAATTATATCTAATAGCAATCGCCTCACGTTCCTGCTACCTAGAAATAATTGATCTTTCTGATTTAGACACAGCTGTGTCTCGCAGAAAAAATATTCGTTCTACAAAATACTTGCGGCTTAGTGAACATAGATAATCTAATAACTCTGAACATTTTGTTTACGTTTGGAGATTATTACTATTATTATTATTATTATTAATATTATTATTATTATTATTATTATTATTATTATTATTATTATTATTATTATTATTATTATTATTGTTATTATTATTCTGTAGTCTTATTTTTATCACGTGCTTTCACTGCACTACCGAACGCAGCTCTGTGTGCCTTGGGTATGTGCTGTGGTTTGTTGTGGTGCTCTTATTTTTACTATATTGAAAGTGCTTTACGTAGGATATGTGCGGTGCCTAGTAGTGCTATTTTCTGTATGTTATATATAACTGTATGTCCTAGTGCTTTTGTTATGTATTAGTCTGAGTGTCTTTTTTCTTTTTATCATACCTAATGCGCCTACTATGATAGGAATTGTTTCTGTTTTTAGGCTCTGCAAATTCGAGTTATCTCTATTTCCAGATCTTTGCACTTTGAAAGTTCTCCGTTTCTTTTACAGAAGCATTGTCATCTGTTAGTATCGATACATCGATTAAAAAGCATTTTTTTTTTTGTGATCTCTGACTATATTCAGCCTATTGGCCTTAATTTTCCTATTTGTGTGTATTGGCATATCCCAGAGTATGGTTGCTTTCTCATTTTCTGTGACCTTTTCGGGTGTGTGCCTATACCATCATTTTTCTGTTGTTATTCCATAGTGTTGGCATGACTTCCAATGTATATAGATCCCAAATCTGTTGTGTCTATGAATATATTCCTTCTTAGCCAGGACTGGGCAGCCAAAGACAATATGATTTATTGTTTCTTCTCCATCTCCACATATTCTGCAGATAGTTGTATTTTTTTCATTACGTTTTTGGCGATTTCTGGTGGGAAGGCTTTGATGCTGTGCTGCAACTAAAAATCCTTCGGCCATTATTGGGATTTTGCTTTGTCTATTTCTTTTCTGTTTAGTTTAACCCAATATTTGCCACGAAGGGGCTTTTCTTGCCATCGTTTTTTCATGATTCGTTGCTGTTCCAGTTTTAGTTTGGATTTCAGTTGTTTTACAGCTTTTGTTATTTCTTCAGTTTCTTCATAGTTGTTAGGTACTATGACTTTTTGTATTTGTCTGTTTCCAAGCGGTGAGCTGGCAGAATCGTTAGCACTCTAGGCAAAATGCTTAGCAGCATCTCATCTGTCTGCACATTCTGGGTTCAAATTTCGTCGAGGTCGACTTTGCCACTACATCCTTTCGGGGATGGATAAATTAAGTACCAGTTGAACACACTCTCCCCAAAATTTTTCGACTTGCGCCAAAATTTGAAACCATTATTATTATTAAAGGTGGCGTGCTGGCAGAATCGTTTGCACGCCGGCCAAAATGCTTAACGGCATTTCGTAGTCCTTATGTTCTGAGTTCAAATTCCACCGAGGTCGACTTTGCCTTTCATTCTTTCGGGGCAGATAAATTAAATACCAATGAAACATTGGGGTCGATCTAATTGAATTGCATTCTAATTCATCTTCTGACCGGGTCTGAACCAGAGACCTAAAGCATGCATATATTAGATGGAGAAAAACTTCCTGAGAACGTTGACAGTCGATGTCAACACAATTTTTGAGTTTCATAGATTGTTGGTTTCCCAGGGATCTGGTCAAAAAATTTGTCACTGCCTTTCTTGATAATTCCTCTTGATGTAATGGAAGTTAACGACGCCATCAGATATATCTACTTGTTTTTTTTTTCTTATATTTCTTGACTAGATGGGCGTTTTATGAAGGTAAAATATTGCCTTTACGGGGCAAAAACAACCACAGGATACCAGCCAAAAGTTTTTTGGCGTTCTTATGTACAAATATGAACATAAATTTAGCACATAAGACGATATCAAAGAGGTGCAAACAACAACTAAAACCGAACGTAAGGACAGACAAAATACCGCCAAGCATTTCGCCAGGCGTGCTAGCGATTATGCGAGCTCACCGCGTTCAGTCCTGACTAAGAAGGTATATATTTACAGACACAACAGTGTCGGGACCTATGAATACTGGAAGTTACGTCAACACTATGGAATAATAACAGAAAAAAGCTGGTATAGGCACACGCCCGAAAAGGTCACAGAAAATGAAAAAGTAATCATACTCTGAGATATGCCAATACACACAGAGAGGGAAATTAAGGCCAATAGGCCGGATATAGTTGCCAGAGATCACCAAGAAAAAAATACTTTCTTATCGATGTATCAATACCAACATATGATAATGTTTCTCTAAAAGAATCGGAGAAACTTTTAAAATACAAAGGTCTGGAAATAATTATTTATGGTTAGGCATCGATCTTGGAGACATTTTCTGTTTCTTTCTTTCGCTCAAAGCTTTTGAGCTACTGTTGACTTTCATTCTTGCTAACTTTCTCTGTACCGAATCTCAAAAGCTTTTGCTCATGGAGTGGGTTTTTTTTTTTGTCCCTATTTCTTTATTATTATTATTTTTTCGAGGTAAATTCTCACGGTGGTGCACCAGCATGACCGCAGCCACTTGGCTGAAACACATAAATAAATAAATAAATAAATATTCTGAAATTCCCTTTTGACTTCCTTTTTTTTTTTTGCTTATTTTTTAACTTTTTGTTTGTTCTTTGTTTTTTTCTGTAGCTAGTTGCTGTAGCTGCTTTAAAGTTCGTACTTTATTGATCCTATGTATATACGTATGTATATACGTATGTATATACGTATGTATATACGTATGTATATACGTATGTGTATGTGTATGAGTGCATGTCCGTGCGCGAGTGCGTTTGTGAATGTGTATGTATAGGTGCTAGGTAAATTCCACCCATGGACAGACTTCCGATATAAGCTGCTCCCGCTAACAATCACGGTGGTCAGTTTCTCTAGACCGTGGGTCAATACATATGTTATTTAATCTGTCTCTCAAGTCTTAAGAAGAGAGAGAGAGGGAGAGAGAGAGAGAGTCTTTAGGTGAGATAGAAAATAATCTTTATAACCTATTTGAATTGAGATGGGATCACTTTAATGTACTCCCATCGAGCAAGAATCTATGAAAGAGACTCATCACAAAATTTCAAAAATAAAATATTTTGGAATAAAGAAAGAAAAGATTAAATTTTAGCACACACCGTATTTCTTCGTGTGATTGTTCCTTAATTATTTTTTCTCCCTCGTATTTTTTTTTTTTGTATTCATTGATATTATTGATATTATCTTCTATGCATTCTTTTTTATTTCCATAATATCGTAACCCATATAATAATAATAATAATAATAATAATAATAATAATAATAATAATAATAATAATAATAATAATAATAATAATAATAATAATAATAATAATAATAATATTTCGACAGAACGTCTGTCTTTCTCAAGTTCAAACCAAAAGGTGATTGAAAATTCAAAATTTCAGAAGCCAAACGTAAACTATGAACGTGAGTAACCAGCGTCCATACGTTGATAGAATGACATCATCAGCTTTTGTCAGTTTTTTAATAAGCAGAAAGAAAGAAAAAGAAAGAAAAAGGAAGACGACAGAAAAAGAAAAGAAAAAAAAAGAGAAAGAAGAATATTCAATCAAACAGTTTTGTATAAATTTGATGATATTCTCCTGTCATCTTATTCATTCCTCCAGGGCGTGATGTCAATAACCCGCAAATATATTTCTCCTCATACATTCTGAGAAGTGAATGTGGGGTACATTCAGGATATTTTTTGAGAATGTGCACTTTCAAATCTTCTTCAAAATTGCAGCCGCTTGAAACGAAATGTTCAGCAAGTTCTGTTGAACTACTGTTCTTGTGCCTGACGTCGAATCTGTGCCCATTAAACCTTTTGTTTAATTGTTCCGTTGTACAACCAACATAAATCAAGTTATGTTTCGTGCATTCTGCACCGTACACTAAATGGGAATCTTTGCAGGTTCCCCCTTCTGTATAAATCATAACATTTCTATTATGATTTTTGATGGTATTCACTTCACTCATGTTGTTGCACAATGAACAGGGCTTACCTCTCTTGCGGCTGTTCTTTAAGGTACAGCGTGTAGATACTCCAATGTTCGTTTTCTTGGAGTCAGATATAGAGGTCAATAATTCTTTTATGTTCTTATTCCGTCGAAAGGCTACAATGGGCGGCTGAGAAAATGTTTGTTTGAAACTGGGATATTTTTTCGCCACATGTAGGTAACTTTCATGCAACACTTTTATAAAAAAAATCAAAAAATAAAACATCTAAAATCGCACTCTTCGTCTTGACTATTTACCTTCGTGAAGAGTTACGTCAATCCTTTTTTTAAAATATAATAATAATAATAATAATAATAATAATAATAATAATAATAATAATAATAATAATAATAATAATAATAATAACAACAACAATATATATAAATTGAAAACCAATTTTTATTTTCACAAAAGTTTTCCCGCTTTACATCCTTTAGTTTATATGCCGTTTATCTTAACCTTTTTTTCCAAATATTCCTGAGAGGCAAGTCTTTACTATATAAATGAAGGACAAATTTCATCAGTTTAGATTGGACTGGAGGCTAAAATTTTTTGATAATCTGTAATCCACTCGCGTTAGATTAGCTCATAGTCTAAAAATTTCGAAAAGATTCTCTCTATTCTTTCAATGGTATCTTATCTATATAACCTCTCTTCCTAAAATATATATGATTGTGGCGTTGCCGCAGCCTTGTAACTCTACTTTGACCCTTTTGAACCTAAATAACTGTTTATAGATAACTCTGTGGCACGACCTGACCAATGAACATTGTACAAGTCTGTACAGACTTACTGTTTCTATCTTTAACACAAAGTTTTTGACATACTATTGGAATTTATTCTTGCTTACTTTCCCTTTCTTAAAACGCGCGAGATATTGGGTCATAGCGTGGTTTTTCTCTCCATTTCTTTATTCAGTGTATTCTGAAATACTCTTTTTATTTTCATTTTATTTATTTTTATTTTTTTTTTTTTTGATAATCTTTGACTAACCCAGCAATGAGTTTTTTGGAGATACATATCCAGATATATGCAATTTGTGCTGAATTTTGATGGGAAATTTGTAAGGATAAAGCTTCAATGTGCTTGAATTTTTTAATCGATTGGGTAATGCTGAATGCAGCTGGATTATTGGAGCTAAATTATAGTTGCAGATAGCTTTTATGTAGAAGAATTTTTAACTTAGTAAGATCTCAAATAATGCAATGTGGATTTTCTTATCTGGGCTTCAACGTCATTGTGATGGAGATTATGCAGATACAAATCTGAATGTAACATTTTCGGAATTATTCTCAAAACCTTAAAATTGCATTTAAGACAAGAATTCATCAATGGCAAAATGTTGTATAAAACTGTATTCTGGCTTCATAAAAGATATATTCTTCAAATCCCCATTCATTATATTTACTTTTTGAGCGACATAGGCTTTCAATTCCAACAAATCTGAATCAATTTTTTCCTTTTTTTTTTTTTTATTTTTTCTTTCATCTTTTCACACTGACATTGTCGCCGTATAAAAACTGGAAGAATTTCTTGTAGGTAAAAGAAAATAATGATTTTTCTCCAAACACAAAGCTAGAACATTCATATTTTTGGCTACTCAAGAATAGATTTCAATATTTATTTCTTTGATTTGCTAAAATATGCAAAAATATAACAATTTTTTACACTTGAAGTTATTGCAGTAAGATATGAAATATTGCTAGCAATGGTTAATTTTTTTCTACTAGTCTCAGATAACGAAAAATTTAAAAGTAGATACATGAAATGCGTGAACCTGTAATAAAACAGTGTTGAAACTAGAAGAGGAATATTCCCATATTAATACTGGTGTTTCGCGAAATACCGGGTAACTTTCAACCCTCATCTAATTATGTGAATTGCAGCCTTGCGTAAATGCAGTTTACCGTACAAGTAATAAAAGCCCGAGTCAATGAGACTCTATGTTATCGTTCGATCTTCAAGAAACAGCAACTCAATCTTCCTCAAATCACACACTATTTGTATTAGATAAATAAACGTGCCGTTCTAAAATGACAAGACTGTCACTGCCAGAATACTTTTGTTCATTGATTAATTTAATCACAGTTGGCTTGGGGACCAAAAAATTGGTTTCAAGTTCTCTCTCACGGAGTTAACCTGAAGAACGACGGATACCACTATACAGACTTGCTTTAAAATGGTCATGTTTAGAAACATCTTCAGTTATCTCACAATAACATATTTATTCATTCTTAATGAGTTCTGGCAGATTGGAATGTGGATATCAAATCACTGATATTTCACCAACAGAGAACACTTTCTCTTTAAGCAATGTATAATCCTAGCACACACTTCACCAGTGCAAGGAGACTTCGTAACACTGAGATGTTTCGACATCATTGTATATATTAACAGTCGGAGCCACCCTACAACGTTCTGCCAGAGCGTATTAAGAATGGAGACGTTACTGTTTGGATTCCCGCTGTTCTGCTTGGACTTCATGAATTAATTTCTGAAACTTTCATCTCTACATCACACTGCAAATTTGGTGGCCTGTGAAATCTACTACTCGTTGTTAATGCATTGTCAAGCTAACGCGACATCAATATTTCTCCCTTACTACTGAACGGAAATACTATCGAGGGTTTCATATTAACATTTTACAAATAGTAGACCGAAATGTAGATAAGAAACAAACATGTTTGCTCAGAGTGAAGCAAAACAAGAATTAAAGGCGACTTTGGTGTTTTAGCGCTGAATTGGGAATAGAATTAACTAAATATGGCATTTGATGGTATTTTAAATGTTTAAAACAGAGGAACATACAGACATACACACAATAACACATACACACGTACAGACACATACACACGTACAGACGCATACACACGTACAGACACATACACACGTACAGACACATACACACTCGTACATAAATTATTATGCTAATGTGTATGTATGCATTAATACTTACAAGTATGTCAGCATGCATACTTAGTTACATACTTCCATATGTACATCTCTCTCTCTCTCTCTATATATATATATATATATATATATATATATATATACAGTCTGTTAAAGTCTGTCATACCGGCCATGACGAAGGGAAATAGCCCTGAAACTCGAGTCGCCTTTATATATATATATTTATATTTATATATTTATATATTTGATCCTTTATATTGAACACTCAATATTTCATCTACATTCAATACTTTCTTTCATGGTGCCATCCATTTTTATTTTATTTTATTTTATATTGTATATTGTATATTCCATATTCTATACCCCACATTAGTTCTGCAGGAATATAAATAAAACATAAAAAACAGACAGTGTTGGAACTCTTTTAAGCAAAATAATATATTCCTCTATACACAATCATACAAAAAACCCCACCTTTTTTGTATTTATTTTTACTCGCATATATATATATATATATATATATATATATATACATATATATACGCATATATAAATATAAATGTATGCATGTATGTGTGTGTGTGTGTGTGTGTGTGTGTGCATAAATTCTACGTGTGCGTGTTTTCATGTATGCATTCGTTTTAGAAAATTATGACTATAAACATATATATATTAAGAAACAATGCCTTTCAGTGTGTAAGAGAAAGAGTGAGAGAGAGAGAGAGGTGGGAGGGAGAGAGAAAATGTGTGTGTATTTGTACAGATGCATATGTGAACTGTGGTATGTATGGGGGTTTTGTGTGTGCGTGTGTGTTTGCATGTGTGTGTGTGTGTGTGTGGTGTGTGTGTGTGTGTGCGTGTGTGTGGGTGTGGGTGGGTGTGCCACAGCTGTTCCGACATTTTAAATTTCTAATGTTATATTTTCTAATATTTTTTCATTACCACTTGATGTGTCTGCGTGTGTGCACGCATGTGTGTGTGCACGCATGTGTGTGTGTGCGCGTGCGCTCGAGTATGTGAGTCTGTGTATGTATGCATGCACATATGTATGTACGTATGTAGATTTGTATGTATCTATATATATATATGCATATATATATATAAATATATATATATATATATATGCATGCATATATATATATATATATATATATATATATATATATATATATATATATATATATATATATGTATATATATATATATATATATATATATACATGCATATATATATAAAGCGAGAGAAAGAGGGGCAGACAAACTGACAGACAGATAGACAAATAGACAGACCGACATACAAACAAACAGACAGATAGATAGATAGATAGATAGATAGATAGATAGATAGATAGATAGATAGATAGATAGATAGATAGATAGACAGATAGACAGATAGATAGATAGAAAGAGAGAGAGAGAGAGAGAGAGAGAGAGAGAGAGAGACAGACAGACAGACAGACAGACAGACAGACAGTAGAAGTTTATTTTCGTTTTCCAATAATCTATCTGAATTACTGATTTCTTTCATCTAGACAGGTTGCATATTTTCCTTGTTTGTTTGTGGGCTGCTTTTTATAAGGTATTCAGTAGAGGAGTGAGAACAGTAGTTATGGCCTTTGTATATCCTCCCAGACTGCTGAAATTAATGCACATGATGTCTATGGTCTACACATATTTGTACATACATGCATACATACATACACACATACATGCATAGATACACACATACATACATACATACATACATACATACATACATACATACATACATACATACATACACACACATACATACATAAATACATACATACATGAAAATATCCTATTGTTGATGTTGAAAATCCAATGAAGGAGTAAACAAATGCAATTTGAGCGATTGACAAAGACGAAATAAATACGGCCTTTCATTGTCAGGGAGCAAGAGCTGTAAGTTCCGCATCAATTCGCCAAAAATGTTCTCTTTTTCCTGGGCTTTTGATTGTACATTCACATCTGCTGATCAACTGACCTTTACAACAGTGCACGACTTTTGTTCCCTATCCCATAAAACAATATCAGGTCTGTTACGTTTGTACTAAATCGATGTTTTTATTGGGGTGTTCCACCAATATCCCTTGTTTTTAAAGGTGTGAATATCTGTTGCTTCTGACATGCCTTTGATGTATATGTCAGGGCAGTCACATGTATATGTATGTATGTATGTATGTATGTATGTATGTATGTATGTATGTATGTATGTACGTATGTCATTGTTCAGTTTTATTTCAAGATTTCTTGCTAATAGAGAAAGAGCCGGTTTCTATCCTGGATTCAAGGGTGTTTTTGTTTGTTTGTATGTATGTATATGTGCAAATTTGTATGTTTCGTTTTATGTATATATTCTCATGCATATAGTTGCATATCCAGACATGCTCATATATATTTAAGGGATAAACTTCTGGAAAGTTTTACAGAGTTTTACAGTTCTAGTAATGGATTGGATCAGTAGTCTTCGAATTAGATTTCTCCTTTCTAGTTCTGAGAAGCTTAATTTCTTAAGATTGGTATTTAGGCAGTGTGTTACATACCCAGGGCCGTAATAATTACAGTTATAAACCTGAACTTGTATTCTGGATAGAGTAACTGCAAATTTCTCAATAGTTCAACGTAGGTGTTCTCTTTTTCACTTAATTTCAACTTTATGTTAATATCCGCTGGGCAGCTAATTTCCACAACTGTGCACAGTATCTCTTGTCTATCCCAAATCATTGTATCAAGTCTGTTGAGCTTACACTTTATTGAGGTCATGTATGTATGTATGTATGTATGTATGTATGTATGTATGTATGTATGTATGTATGTAAGCAGGCATGCATGCATGCATGTATGTATGTATGTATGTATGTATGTATGTATGTATGTATGTATGTATGTGAGTGCATCTTCAACATATATGTATGCGTGTGCATTTTCAGTATCTATTGTCATATGTATATATGTTTGTGTGTATCTTCAATGCAACTGTTGTATCTAAGCAACTCATATTCTAATTACTTGGAACCTTCATGGTGTGACGGTGAAAACTGTCGGAAATGCGGTTTTAAATTTGAAATCGACTGACAACCGATCTTGGTTTGTTTACGTCCCCTTCAATTAGCAGTTCAGCATAAGAGACCGATAAAATAAGTACCAGAGTTAAGAATAAGTTCTTGGATCGAGGTAGTGTCCGAGCATGGCAGTGGTCCAATGACTGAACCAAGTGAAAGAGAAATGGTTCTTAAAGAGCTCATTCTGAACGAATCCGCAT
>NC_142929.1:92630555-92670555 GCF_046866305.1 Octopus bimaculoides
TCGGTGGAATTTGAACTCAGAACGTGAAGACAGACGAAATGTCGCTAAGCATTTCGCCTGGCATGCTAACGATTTAGCCAGCTCGTCGCCTTAAGAACAGCAACAACAACAATAATAACAATAATAATAATAATGATAATGATGATAATAATAACACTAACGACATTGATAATAATTTGTTCTGTCTGGTCTCAAGGCATTTCATATATATATATATACATATATATATATATATATATATATATATATATATATATATATATATATATATATATATATATATATATATATATACACGTTTGTATGTATATACACGTAAATATATATATATTGTATATATATATATATATATATATATATATATATATATATATATATATATATACAATATATATATATATATATATATATATATATACATACATATATATATGTGTGTGCGTGTGTGTGTGTTGTACAATTAAATATATATATATGGAAATGAATATTGATATTATAAACGTACCTTTCCCATGAGAGTAAGTAATGTAATTTTTTTACCTGATAACTGATCATAACTGATCGAAATTGTATCCATGTTCTTCCAGCATTTTTTTAAATTACTTAATCAAAACAAATAGTATCCATGACACGATAGCCTTTGCAATGCCACCGGAAGTGTGGGGAGGGAGGAACCACGATTCTTGAATTACTAGAGTAATGCGTAGAACATTCAAGATATCGAGTTATCTTCAGATCTAGTCTGAAAGCTTGCAGCAGAGTGGAATCCGTTAAGAGCTCTCATATCAGGCGGTGGTGGTAATCCAAATAATGGATTAAGCTTACCACACGAGAAAAGAAATAGTAGCATTTCCAACGGGCTGCCACATATTTTGCCCTCTAAATAAAGTTTTGCACTATCCGAGGCTATTATAGAACACAATTGTCCATTAAATTTACACTTGCTAACGGTTTGGCACCTATCCAAGGGATTGCTACTTGTGTAATGGTAGAGACCTATGTTTCTGGATGCTTAACATGTATCTGCACAAGTATGTATTACTGGAACAAAATACGTGTAGTTGTCCATGCACGCAAATATTCCCTCTTCACACCACCGATGTTATCCAAAGGAAATGCTGCTGACTTGGCCAACAGAATTTCACACCATTACCGTCGAGGACATTGCTGTCGCGACAGATAATGCAAAACATCTCGCCCTACCCTCTAACAGTTCTGCTAATCCACCATCTTGAATTTGTAAATTTTTATCGACCATAAACTGATGAAAACCAATGTTGACCTCGGCAGGATTTGAACTTGGCGCGCGGAAATCAGAAAAAATAACCTGATGTATTCTATCTGATACTCCACTGATTCTGTTAATTCGCCACCTTTGTGCAAGGATGTCGATTACTTTACACGTAGATACAAAGAAAATATCTTAATCACACGACCATGTCAGCACCTAACTTATGGTGGTGCATGCTGTCCTAAGATTTAACTTAAGATGTATGGTCTCTGTGTTAGTGCTTGTTGATGGAAACCTCTGACTGGAACATTTAGTAAGTTCAAATCATTAAGCAGAAATCCTGTCGTTGGCTTCAGTCCAATATTGTTCAGCAAAATGAGAAATGGTTCTCTAACTGATTAAACCTTAAAAAAGGAAGGAAAGAAAGAAATCACAAAACACCTTGGTGTGACTCTTGGGAGAAATTATAAAATAAAGTGAACAGATACACTGACTTTCCAAATGGGAGTGACATGACCTGCTGTACTGCATATAAAGTAGCGAATGTTGCTTTATATCGGCCCAGGAGGTTTTGAAGTTGTTGCGAAAATTGAACAGAATGTTGATTTCCTACTGACACAAAGTTACACATTTCAGGTAAAATAACATAGGCGATTGAATCGACCCAAACACATCACCAAATATTCTATTGGCCTCAGAAGGATGAAAGAGAGATACACCTCATCAGCATTTGAAATCAAGGCGTAGATGGGGAAAATTAAACACTCTAAAAAAATTCAGTCCCGCGTTCTGACGATCATTTTAATGAGAAGTTATAACATTTATGCTTCTTCCAAACGCATTGCCTGCATAGCCACCCAAACACGAGACACGAGTGACAAACTTTTTACTGATCTACCTTCTGCATGAGAGAGAGACAGATAGGCAGACAGGCAGACAGATAGACAGAGACAGGGAGAGAGAAGGACAGAGAGAGAGCTAAAGAGACAGAGACAGGGACAGAGAGACAAAAACAGAGACTGAGAGACAGAGAGAACGATAGACAGACAGACAGACAGTGAGGTGGTGGTGGAATATTTAAATAAGAAAAGTGAAGAAAAAAACAATAATGTACAAATATTAAGCTTTTCCAATACAAATACCATAAAACAGCTAATGTTCTTAATTTAATCAGTCTTATAAATATTCCTGATATAAAGAATGTATAAGTAAAAGCAATACAATAGAATATTAATCTACATTAAAAGACATGAAGTACTTTTGAAATACACCCCTTACCATACCTACCTCATGTCTGAAGTCACAAAGTAAACCATTATAATTGGCAGTAACTTGGCGACAGACAATCTGATTCTAAGCCACAAAGCACTTTCAAATATTCTCAAACTCTCTAAATTCAACTTATCCCGTGTTTTTGTGTAATTGACAAGTAACAATTATTGGAAACATGTGTAACAGCCCTAGATATTTCTGACGCACATTCCATATTCTTCAGCTTTAAAGACAGTGATTTATTTCTCATAGATCTGATCAAACTATGATCCCTGTCTTATATTCCAATCTAATGTTCTTATATTTAGAAAACATGTTGTTTCCATATAATAATTTAAGGATTAAACCAGCCTGGTGGAGTTCCAATCGTTTTCACGCTCTCGACTTCTTTCGACGCAGATGTACGCTTATACCCAACGTATATAAGCTACAATTTTAAATGTCAATTATTACTACATCTTTTGTATGCGTCGATTGGATAAAATACACAAACGTTATGCGTACATAAGAAATGACATGTGAGTTTTGTTTAACAAATGAGAATATCGGGTGTCGTAGCGAACCACTATAGGGAGTTTGTAAAGGTGATATATCTGAAGCTTCGAACGACTGCCGGGACTTTCTCAGAGAGGAAATATCAAAGACGTTAACTAAATAAAAACATGGGAAGTAAAAGGAAACAGAAATAACTCGGATACAGTTTATATTTCAAACACCGCCATTGGACAGGGTTTAAGGAAAGGTCACCATATGTCGACCAGAATAAGTTTTAACGTTGACTTACCGAAAAGAATATTATTAAATCTAAGGGATGGTGTTTTTAGAAAACATTGATTTGTTTTTCTGTTATAGTTTCATATTGAAAAATAATATAAGCACTGCATTAATGTGTGGGAAATGGTGAGTATAAAAACATAGAATCCGTATGGTGTTTGTAAACCATGATGATATCATCCATGGGAAGCATGGTTTGTTGTTATAATTAAGTGGAGAAAGGATCAGTAAGGAGAGGAAACGATCAAGAAAGACGGTGAAGAATTACTGTGAATAGGTAGAATAGAAAAGTGACTCAGTTCACCGGATGTGGTGCTCACCTGTCAACATTAACGCTACTTCAATTTCGTACCTCTCTATTTCATATCGAGTTCTCCCTTTGACAAATAATTATATAGAATTACATAAATGTGACCATTATGTTTTAACTATTGTATCATAGGTGGATAGAAATGCGGAAGCAATTTTTTTCTTTATTTAGACCTCTGGTCTCTTACCTTTTCAGCATCAATGCTTCTTTTTGTGATTGGCCTTCATTTCTGCATTCAACGCCAACCTACTACCGCCATATTTTCATTTGAAAATTTTGTTTAAATCGTGATTTTTAAATATAAATGCAATGCTTTTTAAAACTATGAATTAGTAGATGTTCAACAATTAAAATAAAATTTCATTCTCTCTGAAAATATCTAAAAATTAAAACATAGTTTTAAAATGTCTGAAAAATAAACTTATGAAAAAGAATAAATTTTAATTTAAGGTCAGCAATTTTGGGAGAAGAGGGAAACTGATTACATTGACCCTAGAATTCAAATATTAATTATTTTATCGACCTTGAAAGGATAAAAGACGGAATTCTAACTGCGACTGTAAAGACGGAAGAAATGCCGCTAAGCATTTTGCCCGGTATGCTAATGATTCTGCCAGCTCACCGCATGATAAACAAAAAAAAACTTAAATTGATGTATTTTGATTCATGGAGACAATTCAAAATCTGCTTAGATTAAAGAAACACACTCGCTAAGGCCCTGCTCCTCCACAAAAAAACTACCCACAATCTCCCACCCACTCTGGTTGGGAACTATAGGCATCAATAAGATGAAGATTTGAACTCAGCACAGCAATCTAATGAAGTACTCGTTGATTATGAATTCCTCTCTCTGCTTATGTGAATCTACCGCAGCTACAAGTGGTAATTGCAGGTAGACTGCGCAGCCTGGTATTGTATTGACTCCACATCTAATACTGTTTATATTCACGTATTATGTTCGTTATCCTGATTCATCCAATCATTCTTCTCCACCAATGCACCACCTCTATCCTTATCTCCCTACATATAACAATAAATGCACTATGAAGTAGCACAGCCAGCCACCACTTACTCTGATACGAGAAGATATAAACACCTTCATGCTTCCCATTCACTTTTGATTCGAGGAACACTCTGGATGTGACAGCTGGAAGGAGAAAGCCATACACCAGTATTCGGATAGCAATCATTCAGCTACGTAGATTAGCTGAAATTAAGGGTATTGTTCAAGTATACAACGTGTGTCTCAGCCCAGGATGAATTATACAGAATTATATAAATACGACCATTACGTTTAAACAATTCTGTCATAAGTGGATAGAAATGCAGAAACAACTTTTTCCTTTGTTCAAACCAGTGGTTTCTAACCTTTTCAGCATCAATGCTTCTTTTTCTGATTGGCCCTCGTTTCTGTATTCTACGCCCACCTACAACTGCCATATTTTCATATGAGACGTTTTGGACCAGCCTATTTGACGTCGCTGATTTGGCGCTGATTTATTTAACATTAGACGTTTTAATGTTTCTCTCTCTACTTCTCCCTCTTTCCCTCTCTCTCCCACCCTCTTCCTTTCTCTCTCTATTTCTATCTATCGCTATCTATCTATCTGAATGTATGTGTATATTTCTGAGCGCACGCGCGCGCGTGTGTACGTGTGTGTTTGCCTCCAGTACCTAAAAGTACTGGCACTAAAACAGATTCAGTGTCCACTCAGCCGCGCCAAATTGTCCATATCCAAACAGCTGCACCAAATCTTCTCATTGTGGAGGAATTGAATCTACGATTTTATTACCATAAACCGAACACACTAACAAGCGAGCAATATATATTATAATAAGGCTGATTTCACAAACCATTTACGATCGCTCACTTGGGGTGAGACTGCCAATGGTAAAAGACACAGCAACTATAATAGATTTCAAGTTGATATTAATTAATTTTTAATTCAACACTGGAGTTATTTCCCCTGTCTTCTTTTTAACTATAGTTAATTAGAAGATAACGATTTCTCATTTCCGAAAGTGTCATTTTAATTAATTAAAATTTGTTGATTCACTACATTATATATGTTGGGGTCCACTTAAATTATTGTTATCAAGCTGCAGGTGTTTCTGAGCAATATAAGTGTGCTATTGTCATGCACTTTTCTCCACACATATGTACATGTGCATGCCAGTGTTCGTGCGTGTATTTATGTGTGTACGACCGTGCGTATATATGGTTACGTGTGTTTGAATGTACATGTGAGTGTGTGCAGCGTGTGTGTGTGTTTGTGTGTGCGTGTGTGTTTGTGTGTGTGTGCGTGCGTGCGTGTGTGTGTGTGTGTGTGTGTGTGTGTGTGTGTGTGTGTGTGTGTGTGTGTGTGTGTGTGTGTGTGAATCCTTAAAAACTCAAGTTGTTTGATATTCGATCAGCTCAGTGCAACATCATAACCAAACCTACTCTGCTGGAAGTAGACATCACATGATGGCATATGCCATCACTATAAACAAAGCTAATATGGCAGCACAATTTTAACCGACGCGTGTTTTCCACGATCACAGTGGTGAGTACAGTACTTCGTAATAAGAGGAATGGGCGTTAGTCTTCACCTTAGCCATCCTGTAATACGCACGACGTAGTGCACTTTTAACAAATAACACCATATCCAGGACGAACGCATTGCAAGGTGCTTCGAGGATCGAATTATATACAAATATGCAGCATACATTCATGCATGCATACATATATAAATATATATATAATACATGCAAGCTTGCATACATAAATGCATACATACATACATACATATAGACATACATGCATGCATGCATGCATTCATACTAATATACATACATGCATGCATACATACATACTAATATACACACATGCATGCATACATACATAAATACATATATACATACAAACATGCATGCATGCATTCATGCATTCATGCATACATGCATGCATGCATACATGCATACATACATACACACACACACCTACACACACATCTACGCACGCACACACACACGCATATACACAACTACGAAAGCTACTGACATATTGGTGCCTGTTTCCATAGTAACAAGCCAAGGTATAGTCTGCTTAAAACTCATCGCATCGTGTATTGTCTTTACCTGTCCATTTCTTTGATGGAGAAATTGAAATGCAGTTTCTTAATTGCAAGAGAAGGCTGTTATCCCAAAAAGAAACGTAAGTACAAAAAGATACTATATGAACAAGGAGATGCTTTGAGAGAAAATTTCATTGACGGTGTTCCTGAAAAGGATGCGATGAGTGCGTGTCTCAGAAAAGATACATGGTTGCAATATGACACCCTTCTTCTCAGAACTATACTGCCTTTACTCATGGGTCAAGGAATTGAATTCAGTCCAGTTTTGTGTTGAAGAACTGTGGATGAACTACAGCTGTTGATTACAACAGCTATGTTCATGAAATATGTGCGGAGGACCTGCTCCACAATTCGGTTCAGATAGGCGGTCTTGAGAAGATTGTTGAGACAGACGAAACAGTCTTCTCGAGACGTAACTACAACCGAGGAAGGGTTTCTGCAACCTGAGCTGTGGGTTTTTGAAGGAGTATGACACGAGACTAGATATGTTCTTTTCTTTATGCAATGCCATGTTGGAATCGCGACACACTAGAAGAATGCCTACGTCAGTCGGTTCTTCAAGAAACCATGATTTTCAGTAACTTGTGGAGGGCATACTATCACATTCCTGAAATTGATGGTTATAATTTTCGACATAGAACAGTGAACCACAGCGTTGCTACAAAAAATGTATTAAGTGTTTACGTAAACTGAACTATAGCTTCTTTTTTATTCTTTTTTATATATTTATCTATTTCTGTAATTTAACTTACAATTTGTATTCTTGCAATTTTTCGCAAAAAAATTCATTGACGATTTTCCTTTTTATGTTGTTTACATGCCTGTTCCAACATTTCACGACTTTTTCCATCAAAACTTATTAAAACTTCAGAACTTTTTACAAGCCTTGTTGTCATGGACAGATATCTCGCACAGTATGCCAGCTTCCAAATCCTATTTTCTGATTAGGTAAAAGTTACCAAACTTAAAACCTCTGTTACATTTTTCTAAAAAATTTTAGATGGCAAAATTAGATGCAGCATGAAAAAGTACATCTATATACAAAGTTTAAAAATTTTCAACAAATCTTAAAATTTCAAAAACTGTGACAGTAACAGAAAAGATCGCATTTATTTTATGATGTGGTATCAAAAAGTTCCAGGAATAGTTATGTTTAATAAAGAAAAATAACTTATTTACCTAAGTTGTAACATCATCTCCTTCGAAATAGTTACCTTGCCCAGCAATACACAGGTCCTAGCGTTCCTGCCACTTTTGGAATCCAGTTTGGAAGTCATTTTCCGTAAGCGAGTCGAGGACCTTCTGCGATTCGCTCTGGATTTCGACATCGGTGTTAAAACAGCGACCTTTGAACTGCATTTTCATCTTGGGGAAGAGATGGAAGTCTTCAGGTGCTAAATCTGGCGAACAGGACAGGTACGGAAGCGATACTATGTTGTTTTTCGGCGAGAAACTCACGAGTGAGGAGAGCTCGATGACAGGATACATAGTCGACATGAAACATTTAATTCTTCGCGCTCCACAGATCCGGTCGCTTTCGTTGAATGTTCTCCTTCAAACGCTTCAAAACGTTGCAGTAGAACTCTCGATTGACGTTTTGGCCCTGGAGAACGTATTCTTGATGCACAATACCACGAAGGCTGGAAAAAAACGATTAGCATGCTCTTTAAATAATACATCGCTTCAGTATTGCTAAATCAATACTGGAAAATAGGCCAGCAAGAGAAGGCAAGTTGTCTACATGGACTTCAGTGTACAAATGGTACTTATTTTATCGACTCCGAAAGGACGAAAGGCAAAGTTGATCTCGATGGAATTTGAACTCAGAACGTAAAGACGGACGAAAAGCCGCTAAGAATTTTGCCCAGGGTGCTAACCATTCTGTTAGCTCTAGAACTGGATGCGGTTACAAATGCTATGGAAAAACAGTCAGCCACCTTCTATATATGGATGACCTAAAATTATATGCAAAAAACGACAAAGAGCTAGAAACACTACTACAGACAGTACACGGCTTTACCAAGGAAATAGAAATGAAATTCGGATTAGAAAAATGTGCCAAAGCAACCCTGAAAAGAGGAAAATTAGTTAAAAGTAGCAATATAACACTAGATAAAGCCAATGAAATAAGAGAACTAGACGAAAGCCAACCATATAAGTATTTAGGAGTCAATGAACTAGATAGGATACAACATACACAAATGAAAGAAAAAATAAAGAAAGAGTACTATAGACGAGTTAGATCAATACTAAAAACAGAGCTCAATGCTAAAAACAAGATAATGGGTATCAACACTTTAGCTGTCCCAGTTATAAGCTACAGCTACAACATCCTTAACTGGACACTAAACGAACTATGTAAAATAGACAGGAAAACAAGAAAAATAATGACAGGATATAGGATGCACCACCCAAAATCTGACATAGAAAGGCTATATATACAACGCACAGAAGGTGGCAGGGGTCTTATACAGCTAGAAAACTATTATAAAATAACCACTATAGGACTGCAAAAATACCTACTCCAGAAGCAAGGGAAACTAATACAAATAGCCACAAAACACGAGCAAAACAAAAAACTGTTTTCAGTATTTAAGGAAGCTGACAAATACAAACAAGAAATCAATCTACCTAACAAATACGAAGAAGAAGAAGAAACAACAAAAGCTATAAAACAAATGACATCCAAACTAAAACTAGAACAGCAACGGACCATGATAAAACGATGGCAAGAAAAGCCCCTACATGGTAAATACTGGGCTAAACTAAATGCGAAAGAAATAGACAGAGAAAAATCCCAGCAATGGCTGAGAAGCTCAGGACTCAAAGCAGAGACTGAAGGATTTTTAATTGCTGCACAAGACCAAAGCCTCCCCACCAGAAATTACCAAAAACACATAATGAAAAGAAATATAACAAGTAACTGTAGAATATGTGGAGATCGACAAGAAACAATAAATCATATTATCTCTGGCTCCCCAGTCCTGGCTAAGAAGGAATATATCCACAGACACGACAGAGCTGGGACCTATATACACTGGAAGCTATGCCAACATTATGGAATAACAACAGAAAAAGATGGTATAAACACACGCCAGAAAAGGTCACAGAAAACGAGAAAGCAACCATACTCTGGGATATGCCAATACACACAGATAGAGAAATTAAGGCAAATAGACCAGATATAGTTGTCAAAGATCATGAAGAAAAAAAATGCTTTCTTATTGATGTATCAATACCAGCATATGACAACGTTTCTCTAAAAGAAATGGAAAAACTTTCAAAATACAAAGACCTGGAAATAGAGATAACTCGAATGTGGAATCTAAAAACAGAAACAATTCCTATCATAGTAGGTGCCTTAGGTATAATAAAAAAATATTCAGACAAATACATAACAAAAATAGCAGGACTTACAAATATATATAACATACAGAAAATTGCACTACTGGGTACTGCACACATCCTACGCAAAACACTTTCAATACAGTAAACATAAGAGCACCACAGCAAACTACAGCACATACCCAAGGCGCACAGAGCTGCGCTCGGTAGTGAAGTGAAAGCACGTTATAAAAATAAAACTACTGAATAATAATAATAATAATAATAATAATAATAATAATAATAATAATAATAATAATAATAATAATAATAATAATAATAATAATAATAATAATAATAATAATAACAGATGCAGTACCAGGCAGTGGCTCTCATGGCTTCTGATCTTAACTGATTGGAAATGTTATCATGTATATTATTTTGTCTTGGTAAAAAAGATGGGCTACAGCAAATATTCTGCTCAATACCACAGATTTGCTTGTCAGTTGTTTGACTTTAACCAGTTGAGCATGTCCCTTAGTGGCTGACGATATGTACATCTCTGACCACGAGCAGTAGTGGAGGAGCATCATAGCCATGTGTTGAAAGGAATTCTTTTGGGCTTGGATAATTCACCTTTGAAAACATGGGTGTTTCGTACAACATCCTTAAACAACCCTTATTCAGGGACTTTTTGAGCGGGATGGGCTACTCAACCTGAAGAAAATTCTAACTGCGCCCCACCTGCAAGGTCATGCGCTGTTTATCTTGATATGAGATCACCATGTCGCGCACATATGGTTGTGATGCATTGCCTGGTGTACCCTTATCAGACGAGTAGTCATGATGAGTATACTGGGCTTCGTATATTTTACCCCAGTGTCACTTTGATGGTATGCACTGCTCTCTCATTCAATAATAATAATAATAATAATAATAATAATAATAATAATAAAAAGCAGAGACTGAAGGATTTTTAATTGCTGCACAAGACCAGAGCCTCCCCACCAGAAATTACCAAAAACACATAATGAAAAGAAATATAACAAGTAACTGTAGAATATGTGGAGATCGACAAGAAACAATAAATCATATTATCTCTGGCTCCCCAGTCCTGGCTAAGAAGGAATATATTCACAGACACGACAGAGCTGGGACCTATATACACTGGAAGCTATGCCAACATTATGGAATAACAACAGAAAAAAGATGGTATAAACACACGCCAGAAAAGGTCACAGAAAACGAGAAAGCAACCATACTCTGGGATATGCCAATACACACAGATAGAGAAATTAAGGAAAATAGACCAGATATAGCTGTCAAAGATCATGAAGAAAAAAATGCTTTCTAATTGATGTATCAATACCAGCAGATGACAACGTTTCTCTAAAAGAAATGGAAAAACTTTCAAAATACAAAGACCTGGAAATAGAGATAACTCGAATGTGGAATCTAAAAACAGAAACAATTCCTATCATAGTAGGTGCCTTAGGTATAATAAAAAAATATTCAGACAAATACATAACAAAAACACCAGGACTTACAAATATATATAACATACAGAAAATTGCACTACTGGGCACTGCACACATCTTACGCAAAACACTTTCAATATAGTAACCATAAGAGCATCACAGCGAACCACAGCACATACCCAAGGCGCACAAAGCTGCGCTCGGTAGTGAAGTGAAAGCACGTTATAAAAATAAAACTACTGAACAATAATAATAATAATAATAATAATAATAATAATCCTTTCTACTAAGGGCAAAAGGCCTGAAATTTGTTGGAAGGTGACTAGTGGATTACATCAACCCCCAACGTTTCACTTGTAGTTCATTTATTGATCTCGAAAGGATGAAAGGCAAGGTTGACCTCAGCGGAATTTGAACTCAGAACATAAGACGGACGAAATGCCGCTGAGAATTCTGCCCAGTGGGCTAACCATTCTGTCAGCTCACCACCTTAATAAGGATAAATAATAATAATAATAATAATAATAATAATAATAATAATAATAATAATAATAATAATAATAATAATAATAATAATAATAATAATAATAATAATAATAATAATAATAATAATAAAGAACATATTAAAGAACGGCAGCTCCCCATTATGTCGTATATGCCAACAAGAAAATGAGACCATCGATCATGTTGTCTCCATGTGCAGTCTGCTTGCGCCTACAGAGTATCTCAACAGGCATGATAGAGCTGCACAATATATTCACTGGGTAATATGCAAAAACCTGGACTTGCCTCATGATAAAAACTGGTGGGAACACAAACCACCCTCAGTACTTGAAAATGATCACATTGCACTCCTCTGGAACTTCACCATTCAAACTGACAGAAAGATAGACGCAAATAGGCCAGACATCATACTGAAAGACTTCAGAGAAAAATCATGCCTCCTCATTGATATAACTGTCCCAATCGATATAAACGTATCTGTCAAGACCTACCAAAAACTGAGCAAATATAAAGATCTTGAAATAGAAATTAGCAAAATGTGGAATCTGAAGACGAAAACAATACCTATTGTCATAGGTGCCCTGGGAATGACAGCTAAACGGGCTGATTACTACCTAGCTCAGATACCAGGAAACCCCAAAATGGCTGAAGTTCAAAAGATAGTGCTCATGGGAACTGCCCATATCCTACGTAAAATACTGTCTATGTGAGCTCAAATTTTAAAGCAAACACATAATTTTCTTATGGTTTCTTAAACATTCACTAGAACAAAACTGTACAAATCCAAATATATGGTACCCTAGGCATAACACCTACATGAACTTCTAACTTGTCTCTTGAGGTCTCTGGGTGAGACTTGGATCCAACTTGTACAAATGCAAGACAAAGGTCAAACATAAAATAATAATAATAATAATAATAATAATAATAATAATAATAATAATAATAATAATAATAATAATAATAATAATAATAAAATCCAAATAATAATAATAAAAAAATTCCAAACTAAAACTAGAACAGCAAAGGACCATGATAAAACGATGGCAAGAAAAGCCCCAACATGGTAAATACTGGGCTAAACTAAATGCAAAAGAAATAGACAGAGAAAAATGCCAGCAATGGTTGAGAAGCTCAGAACTCAAAGCAGAGACTGAAGGATTTTTAATTGCTGCACAAGACGAAAGCCTCCCCACCAGAAATTACCAAAAACATATAATGAAAAGAAACATAACAAGTAACTGTAGAATATGTGGAGATCGACAACAAACAATAAATCATATTATCTCTGGCTCACCAGTCCTGGCTAAGAAGGAATATATTCAGAGACACGACAGAGCTGGGACCTATATACACTGGAAGCTATGCCAACACTATGGAATAACAACAGAAAAAAGATGGTATAAACACACGCCAGAAAAGGTCACAGAAAACGAGAAAGCAACCATACTCTGGGATATGCCAATACACACAGATAGAGAAATTAAGGCAAATAGACCAGATATAGTTGTCAAAGATCATGAAGAAAAAAATGCTTTCTAATTGATGTATCAATACCAGCAGATGACAACGTTTCCCTAAAAGAAATAGAAAAACTTTCAAAATACAAAGACCTGGAAATAGAGGTAACTCGAATGTGGAATCTAAAAACAGAAACAATTCCTATCATAGTAGGTGCCTTAGGTATAATAAAAAAAATATTCAGACAAATACATAACAAAAACACCAGGACTTACAAATATATATAACATACAGAAAATTGCACTACTGGGCACTGCACACATCCTACGCAAAACACTTTCAATATAGTAACCATAAGAGCATCACAGCGAACCACAGCACATACCCAAGGCGCACAGAGCTGCGCTCGGTAGTGAAGTGAAAGCACGTTATAAAAATAAAACTACTGAACAATAATGATGATGATGATGATGATGATGATGATGAGGAGGAGGAGGAGGAGGAGGAGGAGGAGGAGGAGGAGGAGGAGGAGGAGGAGGAATACCCTGGTGCAATATCAGGCACTGGTTCTCATGGCTTCTTAAATGACTTGAAGTGTTAACATGTACATGTTTTGTCTTGGTATACAACAAATATTCGACTCAATACTATAGATTTGCTTGTCAGTTGTTTGACCATAACCAGTTAAGTATCTCCTTAATGGCTAACGATATGTGCATCTTTGATCACGAGCAGAGATAGCAGGGGAACACCAAAGCCATGTGTTGAGGGGGATTCTTTAGAGGTTGAATAAATCACCTCTGGAAATATGGATATTTCGTTCATCTTTAAACACTTTTCGAGCGGGATGGGCTACTCGACCTGAAGACAATTCTAACTAGATGCTACATGCAAGATCATACGCTAGTTATCTCGATATGAGGTTACCATGTCGCGCACATACGGTCGTGGTGCATGTTCCTGGTTTACCATTAACAAACTGGTAGTCATGATGGGCATATTGGGTTTGGTATATTTGTACCCCAACGTTGCTTTGAAGGCATGCGCTACCCTCTCATTCAATAATAATAATAATAATAATAATAATAATAATAATAATAATAATAATAATAATAATAACCTTTTAAATTGAGTGCAGTGATGTGCATATGAATAAGGGTGACCAAGATTGAATAGATGAAGCTGAGATATAAACTAGAGAATTCTCAATTAAAGAACTCAATGTCATTTTAATTTTAAACTTTTCTTAAATGGAAAGCAGACGATAATGGATATAGATACGAGAGATAGATGCGAATCAGAAGACTAGTTAAAAATAACAGTCAGCTGCTAGAGAGAATCATGCACAAAAAGAAAGAAAATACATTGAAAGAAATTTATGTTCTCTCTTTTTTTATTTACCATTATATAAGATACACGAAAACTACTTAATTTTTTTATGTAAGTCAATAAACTCGTAAAACTACATCTAATTCATTTATTTCCTTCTTTACTTATATCAATATTCATAGGTTTGTTTTCATACGATATTTCTGGAAGTTGAAGTTATGGTATTTTGCGAAGTCTGAATAACAATCGCTGATTTTACTCGTCGATTACTGCGGGTTTAAACAACGCAGTGTTTTCCGGCTGGCATTGCCAGCAGTGATCGTAATATTCTTACATTATTTACATTTGACGGATATTTGTCCTCATCTTGTTTGTCGATAACACAACGTTTCGGTTGATATACCCTCCAGCCTTCATCAGGTTTCTTGGAGAAATTTTGAACCTGGGTTCTCACTCTTTAAGTATTTTTCGATATTATTATTATTATTATTTTATGTTTGACTTTTGTTTTGCATTTGTACAAGTTGGATCCAAGTCTCACCCAGAGACCTCAAGAGACAACAAGTTAGAAGTTCATGTAGGTGTTATGCCTAGGGTACCATATATTTGGATTTGTACAGTTTTGTTCAAGTGAATGTTTAAGAAACCATAAGAAAATTATGTGTTTGCTTTAAAATTTGAGATCACATAGACAGTATTTTACGTAGGATATGGACAGTTCCCATGAGCACTATCTTTTGAACTTCAGCCATTTTGGGGTTTCCTGGAATCTGATCTAGGTAGTAATCAGCCCGTTTCGCTGTTATTATTATTATTATTATTATTATTATTATTATTATTATTATTATTATTATTATCATCATCATCATCATCATTATTAATGAATCCTTTCACAGACGAGGGCATGTCCTGCCCTTTCCGCTGCTATTCTATTGGTGTCATTATATTCAGGCCAGGTGGTATTAGCTTTGAGTTTCTACATCTACAGAGGAAAGTTAGATGGTTTGAAAGACGGCCTAGTTTTTCATGGAGTTTCTCTATATGTTTCCATTGAAGTCTTTCTTTATTTAACATATACACGCTCACAGTAGCCCCGCATTAGACTCCTCACTCATACTATGACCGAACCAGGAGTCTAACAGCGGTCCTTCGGTAGCACTTACATAGTCTTACCTGTTTACCTGCTGTTGGGTCTTCTGGATACTAAAACCTCACATATATAGAGAGAGGGGGGAGGGGGGAGAGAGGGGGGAGAGAGAGAGAAAGAGAGGGAGAGAGAGAGAAAGAGAGGGAGAGAGAGAGAGAAAGAGAGGGAGAGAGAGAGAGAGAGACAGACAGACAGACAAACAGGCAGGTAGGCAGGCAGGTAGGCAGGCAGGCAGACAGACAGACACAGACAGACAGAGGGAGAGGGAGAGACAGACAGAGAGAGAGAGATGAGGGGTTTTGGTATCCAGAAGATCCAAAAGCAAGTAAAGCTATTTAAGTGCTACGAAAGGACCGTTGTTAGACTCCTGGTTCGATAATTGTATGAGTGAGGAGTCTAATGCGGGGGCTGTTGTGAGCGTGTATATGTTAAATAAAATGCGACAACAAAGCCAAGGCAGTGTAAAATTTCTTAGACATTTATAAAGAGAAAGTTAGCCTTACAGCTGTTTCAGGGATATAAAAGATATCCCATCATCAGAGACGGTATGAGAGATTTTACACAAGATCACTTTGAATGAACAGTACAGAGAATTAATATCTGCTTACTATCTATTTCTAGTAACAAAATATGAACTCCTATCGGAATTTACATACCATGGACAAGAAGCCTCTTTACCCATTCTACACAGCACATTCCTTGGATAACGGAACAGCAACTTTAACTTCCAACATATATTTTTATTCTTATATTTCCCTTTATACTTCCTATATCTCTCCATTTTCAAAATAACTTCTTATATTGAACTCTACTATTTCCTTCTATTTAACTCTCTCATACCGTCTCTGATGATGGGATATCTTTTATATCACTGAAACAGCTGTAAGACTACCTTTTTTCTTTATAAATATCCTAGAAGTTCTGTTTGTCCGTCTGGGACCCCTATATCTCAGTCTACATTTGCTCTAAATAGCCATATTATACCTTTTTGGAATCAGGATGATCCCGGAATTGAAAATCTGCCTTCATTTGGTTCTTGAACATCCAGCATTGGGATAAGGTCTGGATGAGGATTTCTTATATGCTAACAGTTGAAAATTCAAATTTTAAAAGAACTCCCAAAATGTGTTCATTTAAACTGAATTTAAAGTAATACCATATTGGTAGGGTACCAACAAATGCTTTATTATCATTATTGCTCTCTTTAGATTTGGGCTGCAGGCCCACTTAGCCCTCCGCAGGATCTAGTTGAAAAGTGCGCACGGAGTGCAGCTTTTAAGCTAGTATATATATATATATATATATATATATATATATATATATATATATATATATATATATATATATATATATATATATATATATATATATATATATATATATATATATATATATATATATTAGAGACATACACAATACTACGGTTAAATTTAAATTAAAAATACTGGAAGAGTTCGTCCATAATATTGAAGGGCTGGAAAATGGAGAATCTACGTAAGTTAGTGGTACCAAGGAAATGTGTCATGGTAATATTCAAATTTTTTTCAGGTCTGATTTGTGGTTATGCGTCGTATATGTCCATATACACACACATTCACACACACACACACACACACACACACATACACACACACACACATATGTATATATAATACATACACACACACACAAACACACATGTATGTGTGTGCGTGGATGTTGTGAAGATGCGTGGTTGAGTAGTAAGAATATTCAGCGTGAGTTCGATTTCGGGCGACACGTTGACGTTGTATCCTTGAGCAAGACACTTTATTTCACATTGCTCCTATCCACTCAGCTGACAAAAGAAATAGTGTAATACCTGTATTTCAAAGGGCCAGCCTTATCACTTTAATTTCACGAACAGGCTGCTGAGTTTCTGTTGATAGGATCAATTGGAACCCTGCTTATCGTAACCGACAGAGTGCCAGTTATACATCCCTCAGTCAAAACATGTCGAACCGGTGTCGCAAAGTAGGCTCATCAAACTAATATGATGTCAAGCTCAAATTCACGGCCTCCACATCAGACAGTGGTTGGTGGAGAGAACATGTTGAGGTTCATGTGCTGCAGTAGGCAATCCAATCCAATACATACATGCACACACACACACATAAACAGGAACTAACTGGCACTCCACTGGTTACGACTACGAGGGTTCCAGCTGATCCGATCAACGTGAAATTAAAGTGCAAGTGTACTCTTAACGTACAAACACGTGTACTCTTAACGTAGTTCTCTAGAAAGTTCAGCGTGACACAGGAATGTGACAAGGCTAGCTCTTTGAAATACAGGTACTACTCATTTTTGCCAGCTGAGTGGACTGGAACAACGTAAAATAAAGTGTCTTGCTCGAGGACACAACGCGTCGCCGGGAATTAAACTCACGACGGTACGACCGTTAGCCGAATACTCTAACCACTAAGCTATGCGCCTTTACACACACACACATTGTTATATGGACTGTTAGATATGTAATTCGTCTGACGTTCCGTGTGTCATGTGGTTCGTCTGAGTTCATTGTTTCATTGTTGTTGTCTTGTGGGACTGTCGTAGTAAAATGTCATTGATATATATATGGCGGACATGACTTTTGTTTATTCATAACGAACATTGGGTGAGTGCGTTCTTTGTATGTAATTGAACAATAAATGTAATAATTAAATTGTATAACTCGTTATGTTATCTCTACGAGTCATCCGAGGGAAACATAACAGAGTTTATTGGCGTCGCCGGTAGGATACATGCTTACTTTACCGTAAAATTATTCATCGTAATAACAATGGCTGAAAAACAGACAGTAGAACTTATTAAATTGTTTAGGGAACAAATGGACAAGCAAATGCAACAACATCAGAGAGATATGGACGCTCTGTTAAAACTGTTTGGTGCTCGACAAGTTGAAGGCGATTCTAGTGGCTATTTTTCCGCTGCTTCAACAACAGTGTCGATTCCACCATTTACTGCATTTGATTCAGCGACAGAACTATGGCCTGATTACTGGTCAAGATTCCGTACGTTTGTGGCTGCTAATGCTGTACCTGAAAAACGCATGGCACAAGTGTTCCTGACCAATCAGACTGCTACTGTTTACAAACAACTTGCTAATCTGGCTACCCAACAAAATCCGCCTAAAGATATCAACAACTTGATAATGGACGAAATCGTTGACTTCATGAAGGAACAGTTCGAGCCTAAACTTTTCATTGTGAGAGAGCGTTTCAAGTTTTGGAGTGATATGCAGCGGAAGCCAGGCGAAACTTTCCAGGAGCTGGCAGCACGTATACGCCAGGATGCAGCTACCTGTGATTTTCCAGCGATCACCAACCCACAGGATGAAGCTCTGAGACAGAGATTCATATGTTCGGTTAACAATGAAGCGGTTCTGAAGGCGCTTTTTAAGATAAAAGACTCAGAACTAGATTTTGCCCGTGCTGTCCAGGTTGCCATTGAGACTGAAGACGCAGCAAAGGTTGCAAAAGAAACTGTATACGGTTCCAAAACCAAGCAGGTGTACAAGGTCCAGCAGAACAGGAATAAGAGTCCTCAAAAGAAACATCAGCAGTCTTATTCCACAAACCAGGAGAAATGCTACCGATGTGGAAAGGCCCACAAAGCAACAGACTGTCCTTTCAGGGAAACCAAATGTCATTTTTGTGATAAAAAGGGTCATTTGCAAGCGGTGTGTAGGAAAAAACAACATCAGCAACGCAATGGTCATTCACAAACTCCCGTGAAAAGAATCACAAAAGCTGAGCTAGTCAAGGCGATCCTAGGTGAAGTTTCCCGAGACACTCACAGTTTAATTGTGCCAGTAACAATCCAGAACAGACTGTTCACAATGGAATTGGACACTGCTACTACAGGCAATTTTGTTTCCTTGTCAGTCTGGAAACAACTTGGAAGACCAAAGCTGCAAGATGTCAAGCATCGCTATGAATCTGCCAGCAAGCACAACCTGCCTGTTCTAGGAACTTTCATGGGCCAAACCAAGGATCCAACAACTGGTAAGCAGGATCTTATACCTTACATAGTCACCAAGATCTCTGATCTTAATTTGCTGGGTCGGAATGCTATCCAGACTCTGGGAATTTCCGTAGACATTGCTCTAGGTTTGAAAAGCATAGACAGCCAAGCTAAGAGGGAAGGTGCAGAAGGGATGTATCCAAAGACCTCAAGCGAGCCCTATGTTTCCCTGCAGCAAGATTGTAACAACATGTGTGATGAATTTCCAGATCTTTTCAAGCAAGAATTGGGATGTCTCAAGAACTTTGAACTGGAAGTGAAGTTCAAATCGGACGCAACACCAGTCTTTCACAAGGCACGTCCGGTCCCATTTGCTCTTCGTGATGACCTGGCCAAAGGTTACGAAGAAGGCATCGCCAAGGGAATCTGGAAGCCTGTTCAATTCAATGAATACGGAACGCCAGTGGTACCGATTCGTAAAGCACACGCTTCAAGCAACCTGAAGCCCAAACTACGGATTTGTGGTGACTACTCTGTGGGAATTAATGACCAACTTGCTGATCACCGTCATCCAATGCCACTCCCTGCTGAACTGATGCAGAAACTCGGAGGTGGATTCAGATATACAAAGATAGACCTTGCTGATGCCTATAATCAGATCAAGCTGGCTCCAGAAAGTCAACGCAGACTCGCACTCAGCACTCACCGTGGAGTACTCCTGCAACAACGACTCCCTTTCGGAATCAAGTCAGCACCTGGTTACTTTCAGGAGATCATGGAAAACCTGACCCATGATCTACCTGGAGTGGCCGTCTTCCAGGATGACATGCTCGTCAGTGGGAAAGATGCAAACAGTCACTTAAACAACCTAAAGTGTCTGCTCACACGTCTAAGCGACAATGGACTCAGATGTCGCCGTGAAAAGTGCCAGTTTGCACTACCCAGTGTAGAATACCTTGGACACATTTTGTCGACTGAAGGGATCACTAAGGGATCCAAAGTCGAAGCAGTCTTAAAGATGCCACGTCCAACGAACGAATCAAGCTTGAAATCTTTCCTAGGTTCAGTTCAGTTCTATGGAAAGTTTATCCCAAACTTAGCCAGTATAGCAGAGCCACTCTATTGCCTTACGAAAAAGTCAACTATTTGGAAGTGGGGAGATGAGGAACAGTCAGCTTTTGATCACTTGAAAAATGTACTTTCATCAAGTCAAGTTCTGATACACTTCGATCCAAACAAAACTTTGGGACTGGCTTGTGATGCATCAAACGTTGGTATTGGAGCAGTCCTGTTTCACCGCTATCCTGATGGAAGCGAGCGCCCAATATCCAATATGTCCAAGACTCTCACTTCTGCACAGCGTAACTACAGTCAAATTCAAAAGGAAGCCCTAGCTATCATATTTGGCTTGCAGAAGTTTTACCAATATTTGTACGGTCGTAAATTCGTACTCGTGACTGACCACAAGCCACTGACATCACTATTCAGTCCGAGGAAAGGGACGCCACTTCTCGCTGCTAACAGACTAGCACGATGGGCCTTGTGGCTGAACCAGTTTGACTACACCATTGAATATCGGAAATCAGCAGATCATGGCAATGCTGATGCCCTCAGTCGCTTGCCATTCGGTGATGACAACGACTTTGACAGAAAGGAAAATGGTGAAGACATAGACATGGTGTGTGCCATCAAAGCTCTTAGTATTCAAGTCCAACCTGTGGATGCTAACGTCCTCCGTCAAGAGTCAGGGAAAGATCCAGTGATATCTACAGTGATGCGCTACGTCCGTGAAGGCTGGCCACCAAAGAACATGGAGATCAATGACGAAGTCAACAAGTTCCGTAAGTTATCAAACTCACTTAGTATCTGTCATGGATGCCTTATACATGGATCTAGAGTTGTGATTCCACATAGCTTGCAGCCAAAGATCCTCAATCTTCTGCATCTCGGACACTTTGGCATGGAACGCATGAAACAGCTAGCAAGAACTGCTGTATATTGGCCTGGTATCGATGCTGCTATAGAGATAGCCAGTCGACGATGTGATTCATGTAACGAACATCAAAGGCAGCCATCTAAGCCTCCAGTTCACCCATAGATGTTACCAGAAAAGCCGTGGAGCCGCTTACATCTGGACCATGCAATAAATTTTATGGGTAGAGATTGGCTGGTGATCACAGATGCTTATTCCAAGTACCCATGCATTCATCCCACTTCCTCCACGTCCTCCAAAGCCACTTTGAATCTGCTTGAGGAAGACTTTGCGCACTTCGGATTTCCTCACACACTGGTCACCGATAATGCACCAACTTTTACGTCTGAGGAGTTCCAGAGCTGGTGCAAAGAACGCGGGATCACACACCTGACAGGGGCACCTTACCACCCAGCTACCAACGGAGCAGCGGAACGTTTGGTGCAGACCTTCAAACAAGCTCTGAGGAAGTCTTCTCTTCCGCCAACACGAGCACTTCAAGAATTCTTGATGCAGTACCGGAGAACACCGACATCCTGTGGATTCTCTCCAAGTGAACTTTTGAATCACCGGCAGATACGAACAAGGATTGATTCTCTGCTGCCATCGCCAGTACACATTGCTCAAGGCAAACAGTCTAAGGAAGCACATAAGTCTCAGGTGACTCCAAGCTCGGCTGATGTCGCTAAAGTTACCAGGCAGTACAAGGCCGGAAATCCTGTGTATGCACTATACTATGGACCTCGCAGAGACAAAGATCCCCGATGGGTACCAGCAATCATTAAGAAGTCATTGGGTACTCGCTGCTTTAACGTGAAGGTCATACCTCATGGCCCGATGTGGAGACGACACTGGGAACAGCTGCGACCGCGGTACACAACTGAGGAAGACAATGAACCTGGTGATGCAGAAAACACTGTATTTGAATTTGCAACAGATCACCTGATGGAGATCTCGGAAACTGTGCCACTAACACAAAGATAAACCAGACCCAAGACCATGTTACCCGTTCCAGAGTATGGACCAGACAACCCAAGACGGTCCAAGATTACCCGTAAAACCCAAGAGAGACTTTGCTGTTGATACTTCTTGTGTAGCATCAATTTCAGTGGGGAGGTGTTATATGGACTGTTAGATATGTAATTCGTCTGACGTTCCGTGTGTCATATGGTTCGTCTGAGTTCATTGTTTCATTGTTGTTGTCTTGTGGGACTGTCGTAGTAAAATGTCATTGATATATATATGGCGGACATGACTTTTGTTTATTCATAACGAACATTGGGTGAGTGCGTTCTTTGTATGTAATTGAACAAT
This sequence comes from Octopus bimaculoides, assembly GCF_046866305.1. Classification (NCBI taxonomy): domain Eukaryota; kingdom Metazoa; phylum Mollusca; class Cephalopoda; order Octopoda; family Octopodidae; genus Octopus; species Octopus bimaculoides. The sequence continues at coordinate 92,653,772 of NC_142929.1, forward strand.
AAATGTAATAATTAAATTGTATAACTCGTTATGTTATCTCTACGAGTCATCCGAGGGAAACATAACACACATAGTAACTGTGTTGATTGCTTTCTATGTCTGTTATTGGCGCAATAGTGTATGCATATCTATATCCTTTTCTTGTTGATTGATTTCAAATCAAACTGTGTGATTTGAGGCAGATTTGCATATTATTTCTAACTGATCGGGTGACCATGTAGAGGATTCCCCTGTCGAATTAAGTGTGTGGCCTCTATCAAAGGCAAACCATCCTGAAAAGACTGTCATTGAACAAGGATGTGATGAAGACTTCTGATTGTGTGTGTGTGTTTTGGTTTGACAGAGAGTGAAAGATAAAGATAAAGAGAGAGAGAGAGTATTATGAATAGTTGTGAGAGACACGTTAATTATTAATACATGGCATATCGGGTAGAGGTTGGGGTTTAAACACTTTCACATTTCAATGAAATTATTTCTTAGAAACTTTCTGGCCTTTAGCTAGTTTGCTTTATAAAAAGAAAAAGAAAAAAAGAAACAATCTCCTTATGACTAATCTGCTTTATTTCTGTAACCTTACAAAGCATTAGTCAACTTTGCCATGTTTTTTTTGTAAATGGAGGCTTTCTTTATTCATCTGTTTAAAATTACGATACAAAACAGCTTATGTTTGCAATGATAACCAGAGGATTGTTAATAATAGTGTGTGTGCGTGTGTGTGTGTGTGTGTGTGTGTGTGTGTGTGTGTGTGTGTGTGTGTGTGTGTGTGTGTGTGTGTGTTAGAAGACAGAGAGAGGGCAGTGGGTGGCAGAAACGGTGGAGTGGAGTACTAAATGTTACTATGGCACTTAGCCATATCTTTTTAGTTATGTTCTAAGTTCAAATCACACCTCGACCAGATTTGAATTTCTGGGCGTTATAGAAAATAAAAGAACTAGAAATGCATTGAAATTCATTTAATCGAATTTACATACGCGTACCCTCTGCCAATGTTAAGGGTTTATCATTGTTCTGGTCTAGACACTTGGTCAGCCCTTATTTAAAAGGCCTTGGTGTGTACAATATACAACTTGGTGTGACACGCAGATCTATTGCTTCACATACCATATCTTGCAAACATCAGGCTTTCTCTTTAAGCATGCAATTTACCTGAAAGATTGAGTCTTAATGTCTTAAAATTATAAGCAGTGAGCTGGCAGAATCGTTAGCACACCGAGCAGAATGCTTTTGTTCGTTCATACGTTCTGAGTTCAAATTCCACCAAGGTCGACTTTGCCTTTCATTCCTTCAGGATCGATAAAATAAGTACCAGTTAGATACTGGGGATCGATATAATCGACTTAGCCCCTCCGCCGATATAACTGACCCTGTGCCAATATTTGAAACCAATGTCTTAAAATTATCCACCTTTTATTTTCTTTAAAATGTCCTTCACAATTGCTGCAAGGCTTTTGCTTTGTTTCTCGATTTTTTTGTTCCTTTTAACATTAAGTCTAGAGGAGAGGCAACGTCCAAGACTTTTTATAGGACCTCTGAGAATACTAGAAGAAGAGAAGAGTGGTATCTTCAAACCAGAGATCTAGCATGAGTACTTGCAACAGATTGAACTCTGTTAAAGGCTCCCAAAGCCAACACTGCACCCCTAGCACGCTACCACAGAATTTGAACTCAGAAAGCAAGGAGACGTAATAAAATAATACACCTGGAACGATGTTCTACCAATCCATTACATGAGAGTGACACTTTTTATTGACCCCGAAAGGGATGAAAAGCAAAATTGAGCTCAGCGGCGCACAGACTTGGAACATCTACCGCGAGGTACTCTATTTGAAGATACTAAGAGATAAATTACTGTTAATTAAGAATGTTTGGTATGACTAGTAGAAAGCTACATTGTGTACTTTTCTACAAAGGATGCTTTTCTCCCGCTCTTCTTATTTTGTGTTTTTATATACCCGCACGTCCTGGTGGTTGACAGAGGTAAGTTAGATGAATTCGGTCAGTACTGCTGTCGCGGTTCCTCTATACTAATCATTCATTGGTGGTATACATCCCAGCACAATGCGGTGATGATGATGATGGTGTTGATGATGATGATGATGATGACGACGACGACGGCGGCAACGATGTTGTTGCTATTTGTGTGTGTATGTGTGTGTGTGTGTGTGTGTGTGTGTGTGTGTGTGTGTGTGTGTGTGTGTGTGTGTGTTTTGATAATCTGAACCTAGTGGGAGAGACAGTGTTCTTTAGACGGTCCTATAGGCATTGTAAATATGTCTGGTTGTTTGGGTAAGAAGGAGGATGACTGTGTGGGTTGAAGCTTTCTCTGGCTATAAGCTGTGCCCATCGCATGTCCTGGTGGTCTTTTATTTTTAGTTTCTTTGTTTCGTCGCAGAGACAGTGCAAGAGAGTGTAAACTGCAATGCAGCCTGTGATGATGCCAAATGTAATTTTCTGCATTCTTTGTACTTTGTTCTCTGATTTATTGTGCAAAAACTGGGATCTTAGACATAATGAATCTAAGATATTCTTTGCACTCTAATTTTGTTGTTGTTGCTGCTAGTGAAGTTGTTGGTGCTGTTGTTGTTTAATCCCATGAAGGCATGTAGCTTAGAGGTTAAGGTATTCAGTTCACGATAGTAAGGCGCGTTGTGTCCTTGAGCAAGGCACTTTATTTCCCTTTGCTCCAGGTCACTCAGCTGACATAAATGAGTTGTACCTGTAATTCAAAGGAACAGTTTTGTCATATTCTGTGTCACGCCGAATCGCCCTGAGAACTGCCTTAAAGTTACTTGCACATTAATTTCACGAGCAGGCTGTTCTGTTGATCGAATCAAATCGAACCCACGAGGTCGTAACCGACGGAGTGTCGGTTGTTTAACCCCGGTCGACTTTGACTAAACAAATTGCAATTTAAGTAGATTAAAGTCTTACGAGTCATAATTATTCCATCTTGTTTTCAGGAATGATGTGGCTAAAACCACATTATTCAACGTCCCTTCCTTCACTTTTATTTAAAATAGCTGGGTTTGACTTGAGAGAGATTTGGTTACTATTTCTAGCAAATCGAGTGACCACATAGACATCCGCCGGTTAACTCATGTCGATTAATGTTATTTATATGTTGACAAAATACGATGGCTGTGTGTGTGTGTGTATGTGTGTGTGTGTGTGTGTGTGTATGTGTGTGTGTGTGTGTGTGTGTGTGTGTGTGTGTGTGTGTGTGTGTGTGTGTGTGTTTGCACAGTGTTTTTTTCCTTTTTGTTTCTTTTCTCTGTACTTATACATTGGCGCAGTCATGGCTATGTAGCAAAGAAATTCGCTTGGCAAACACGTCGATTAAGTATAGTGCCACTGCACGGCACCTTGGGCAAGTGCCTTCAACTATAACCCTGACCGACCAATGCCTGGTGAGAAAATTTGATAGAGGGAAATTGTGTGAAAGTCCATCACATATATGTATGTATGTCATTATTCAGTTTTATTTCAAGAGTCCTTGCCAATAGAGATAGAGCCGGTTTCTAAACTAGATCCAAGACTCCTTCATTGGAATGTCAACATCAACGACGGTATTTTTATGTATGTATGTATGTATGTATGTATGTATGTATGTATGTATGTATACGTGCAGCATGCATATACCTGCATATCTAGACGTGCTCGTATATACTTAAATGATAAACTTCTGGAAAGTTTTACTGATTTTTACTGTTCCAGTGATGGTTTGGATCTGTAGTCTCCGAATCAGCTTTCTCCTTTCTGATTTTGAGAAGGCTAATTTCTCAAGATTGGTACTTAGGCAGTGTGTGTGCATGTATGTATGTATGTATGTATGTATGTATGTATGTCATTGTTCAGTTTTATTTCAAGATTTCTAGCCAATATCGAAAGAGTCGGTTTCTAACCTAGATTCAGGGGTCATTCATTGAAATCTCAATATCATCAACAGGATATTTTTGTTTGTATGTATTTGTGCAGATTTGTATGTTTTGCTTTATGTATGTCTTCTCACGCATATAGTTGCATATCTAGACATACTCATATATATTGAAATGATAAACTTCTGGAAAGTTTTACAGATTTTCACAGTTCCAGTGATGGGTTGAATCTGTAGTTTTCGAATCAACTTTCTCCTTTCTGGTTTTGAGAAGCCTAATTTCTTAAGATTGGTACTTAGGCAGTGTGTGTGCATGTATGTATGTATGTATGTATGTATGTATGTATGTCATTGTTCAGTTTTATTTCAAGATTTCTAGCCAATATCGAAAGAGTCGGTTTCTAACCTAGATTCAGGGGTCATTCATTGAAATCTCAATATCATCAACAGGATATTTTTGTTTGTATGTATTTGTGCAGATTTGTATGTTTTGCTTTATGTATGTCTTCTCACGCATATAGTTGCATATCTAGACATACTCATATATATTGAAATGATAAACTTCTGGAAAGTTTTACAGATTTTCACAGTTCCAGTGATGGGTTGAATCTGTAGTTTTCGAATCAACTTTCTCCTTTCTGGTTTTGAGAAGCCTAATTTCTTAAGATTAGTATTTAGGCAATGTTTTACATACCCAGAGGCCCAATAATTACAAGTATACACCTGAACTTATAATCTGGATAGAGTAACTGCAGATTTCTCAATAGTTCAGCGTAGGTATTCTCTTTTTCACTGGTCTTCAGGTTTATGCTAACATGTATGTATGTATGTATGTATGTATGTATGTATGTATGTATGTATGTATGAGTACATGTGTGTGTGTGTGTGCATGTACGTATGTATGTATGTATGCATGCATATGTGAATATAGGTGCAGATGTAGCCGTGTGATAAGAAGTTTGCTTCCCAACATGGTCCAAGATACCACTGCGTGGTACCTTGGACAAGTGTCTTCTACTGTAGACCCGAGCTGACTGATCAAAGCCTTATCAGTGGATTTGGTAAACGGAAACTGAGAGAAGCCTGTCGGATGTGTGTGTGTGTGTGTGTGTGTGTGTGTGTGTGTGTGTGTGTGTGTGTGTGTGTGTGTGTGTGTGCGTGTGTGCACGTGTATCTTTGGGTTCGTGTTTGTCCCCTACCACCGCTTGACATCCGGTGTTGGTTTGTTTAGGTCCCCATGACAATAACTGGTTCGGCAAAAGTGGCCGATAGAATAAATACCAGACATAAAAAATATATAATGGAATCAATCTGTTTGATTAAACTCTTCCAGGCGATGCCCCAACATAGCTGCGATCCCATAACTGAAACAGGTAAATAATAATAAAAGAAACTCTTGCCCTGGCTTCAGCCTGTGCTTATATTGTTCTATCGTTACGTCGTGCTGGCAGTTACGGGTAATGATTTTTTATATTCTTTGCTGTTATAGGCAAACAGGAATAACATCAAGAATAATATCGGTTTGGCACAAGGCCAGCAATTTCTGAGGACGGAGTAAGTCGATTAGATCGACCCCAGGATTTCACTGGTACCTATTTTATCGATCCTGAAAGGATAAAAGACAAAGTCGACCATGATGGCATTTGAACCCAGATCGTAAAGACGGGCGAAAGGCCGCTAAGCATTCTGCCCTGTGAGGTAGCGATTCTACCAGCTCGCAGCCTTAATATCAAGAATAATATCCTTTCTAATAAAGGAACCAGGCCTGAAATGTTGGTGGGAGGGGACTAACCGATTACATCGATCCCAGTGTTTCACTGGTACTTAATTCATCGACCCGAAAAGGATGAAAAACAAAGTCGACCTCAGTGGAATTTGAACTCAGAACGTGGAGACAGATGAAATACCGCTAAGAATTTCGTCCAGCGTGCTAACGATTCTTCTTTCTTTGTTGCCCACAAGGGGCTACACACAGAGGGCACAAACAAGGACAGACAAAAGGATTAAGTCGACTACATCGACCCCAGTGCATAACTGGTACTTTACTTATCGACCCCGAAAGGATGACAGGCAAAGTCGACCTCAGCGAAATTTGAACTCAGAACATGGAGTCAGATGAAATACCGATAAGCATCTCAACCAGCGTGCTAACGATTCTGCCAGCTCACCACTTTAATATCGAGAATAATTTCAAGAATAATATATGCAACAAGACCCTCATTTTCAAAGACCTTACTGCGCTTAAATACCTGCAAATTATCAATTCCGATTCAGTAATTCTGCACATGCTTTATTACAATAGTATAATACTGATTCAATCTTGGTATTTTAAGTTGATCAAATATTCGAAATACTTCCCAGATCCAATCCAATTTTAATTAAAGGAATTACAATAATCAACTTGACTGGCAACGGTAAATGGACTGACTTCATTCATACTAATTAATGGATTTGCTACTCTATTTCCCTATTTTGATGTATTAAACTTGTCATATACAATAAATGGCCCTAATTACTATCTTTCTCGTAAATGAGATTGGTTGAAACCAATCAGATCATTAATGATCTATTATAGACACCATAATGATAACTATTCCCATTAAATCAACTTGGGTTTTTTTGTTTTTTTAAACAAGAAACATTTTAGTGAGCACATTTTCTACATATGACGCTATTGTACAAATCAATAGTCGCCTTTTCAACGTTAGACCACAAAAATAAATCTATACTACTAAAATAACATAATGTGTCTGTTACACATTAACATTGACCTCTAATAAATAATAACTTGAACTAAATTCACCCCTGTGTATGCGTGTGTGTAAAGAGAGAGAGAGAGAGCGAGAGAGAGAGAGAGAGAGAGAGAGAGAGAGAAAGAAAGAAAGAAAGAAAGAAAGAGAGAGAGAGAGAGAGAGAGTGGGGTAAGAGACAGACGCAGAAATCAAAGGCTTTACTTGGATACTTTGTTAGAACGGTACCTCCGTTTCATATTTACTCTGCACTGCGTGGAGATTGTGTTTTACGTAAACTACGATATACTTTTTTATATTCATTTCCTTGAAATCATAGGACAAATATTTTCGTTCTTTATTGGGTTTTCCTAAATTTATAAGCAGTATAACAATGTATGAGGACGGATAAATCATTTATCCTTTATGCATGTCGGTTTTCTTCCCTCTGAAAAGATAATTTCTTTTTAATAAGTTTATTTTTCACCTCTTGAAAACGTTACTTTATTATTACACCCATATCCTTTCACAATAGATAATGTAGACAAATTACATTTTAACCAAAAAAAAATACAGTGTTAATTGATATGCTTAACTGTTCTGAAACACTGAAGTGCCGACCTAGATAATTTCTGTTTTTCTATACGTGTATATTATTGATAAAGAGATAAAGAAAAACACAAAGAGGCAAAGGCAGATGGAAGAAAGTAAACATGGAATATACGAAGAGAATGGCATTTTGAGAATCCTAAACTGAACGAAAGCAGTTCAAGAAAAGAGATTTGTTATAATGCTATTATGAAAATTATATAAGGTTAATAGACTTTGTATTGGAACAAGAACCCCAGTAATTTATTTATATGAATGTATGAGTTACAGAAACTGAATATTATGGAAAACATGTTACTGGGCCAAGAATCAAACTTCACTCTCCCATCCACTCTTACATGCATAGTTTCCAGTTCAGGTGGTTTTCCTCATGACAGCCAATAAATCTGTGTCAATCATTGATTCAAGTATGTTCTTCCCAACTGATCTGTTTACTCACGAATAATTGTGTGTGTCCTGACAAGCACCAAACAGTGTGCTGCTGGTGTAGTGGCAATACCGAGAAATGTCAAGAAATCAGAATTTGCAGTGACAGGATTCAAATCACTAAAATTCGCCACTTGATAATGTTTTTTTCTGTAAGGCATTACTGTTAAGTCTTTCCCATCAACGCATAAAAAAAAAAGAATTGATAGTTAGCGAGAGATCACAAGTTTCTGGTGTATCGGGAGTGTTGGCAATTACTAGATGTCCGTTAATAAAAGTCATCTCACGTTGAGGTCTCTGTTGAAATATACACATGGTCGGAGCTCTGAAGAAAGGGAATCTTACGCAGGTTTTCTTAAGGGCAAGAGCTATGATGAATAAGAGAGGGAACGCTAACATAATTAACAGCTTCTAACCAGTTGTCTTCTAGTGTTAACTATTCGAATGTCACAAACAACATCGCCTAACTGATAAATATCAAGCTTTTAGTAAAAATAATAAATGATAAATCCCTTGTATTCAATTCGATTAACACCCCATGATAATTTGTTGTGATCTCGATGGCATATTGGTTAGTTATTTTGCTAATATGCCATAAGCTGCAAGGATGTTGTTAGATTAAGGAAATTCAATAAGAAGATAAAAGCAGTAACTTTAGTTTTCTGTATTGCCTTTTGTTGTGATACGGAAGATATTTAAATGAGTCAAATATGATTTATTGTTATGACTATTTAGTCTCATTCAGCATTGATTAAGCTGAACTATGATCGAAGAATTTCAAACCATGTCCATCCTGTCCTTTTACAGTCATAATATATCTAAATCTACTCTCGCTATCCTTTCAGGGAAAAAGTGGGGTAAAATTCATTAAATAATAAAGTCTAGGCTATATTGATTATACATGAAAAAACGCAAAGTGACTATGACTCGAACGCCTTTTATCATATGTCTCCTCTATCCAAGATTGACCTAAGTCTAAAAAACATTAATATTAATGCATTAGAAACTGCACAGCTTCCAGTACATGTAAGTACTTGCTATTAATCTCCCATGTGCATGACGAGACAATTTTCCAATCCTTCTTTCCAAAAATGTATATCCACTTGAACTCTACTGCTACTAAATATTTCTTTCCAGCCAATAACCTAAAATTGCTCGTTCTGAAGAGTATCGTATCCAGTTATTCCAATATTTCAGCTTGTGGGGGCTCAAAATAGACATTATTAAAAGCATTGTATTTTGTCTGGCGAGTGAACAAATACAATCTGGCTGCAATTAAATTATATAAAATGGTAGTCATAACCGCCATTCATAAATGTTTATGACTAGATAGCATGTACAATTCCTTTGCTAATAGTTTTAGACGTCTATGGATTCACAAACAGACATAAATGCAATATCGGTGCTCCAAGACTTAACCCAACGGAACATCAAGAATGTGACAGCTGGTGAGAGAGAGTGAACTGCACCAACACTCAGCTGTTGTTTATTTTTGGTTAAGTCAACTTGAACAACGTGAACTAAAATAAAATACAATGTTCAAAGACACAACGCTCCACCAAGTCAGGAGTCGAACTCACGACATTATGATTATGTACCTAACACCTAACAACAAGGCCACGCGCCTAGTGGGTACAGTGTTGGGTGCACATTCATAAGACAGGTGTGTATGCATGTATATATGTGTATATATATATATTTGTGTGTGGTGTGTGCGCGTGCGTGTGGTGTGTGTGTGTGTGTGTGTGTGTGTGTGTGTGTGTGTGTGTGTGTGTGTGTGTGTGTGTGTGTGTGTGTGTGTGTGTGTGTGTGTGTGTGTAAAAATTACAATACCCAGACAAGATACGTGATGCAGAAATAATAAAGACAAGAAATTCGCAATTCTTTTTGTCTTGTATTTATCTAAATCATTCCAAAATATATTACTACGAAAGTTGGTTGAAAAGTTCATAGGCTGACCAAGATACTCTCATTGAATGTGACCAAATGAGCTTTATCTTCGAAAATGTCCTCCTTGCGGACTACACAGTTCTTCCATCAGTGTTGCAGTGCTTCGATTCCATTGCTGAAGAAGCTTTCATCCTGTTCGTCAAAAAAGTCATCAACAGCAGATACGACATTATCATCACTGCGCTATTAGTTTCCAACCAAGAAGTTTTTCATGTTGGAGAACAGATGATAGTCAGATTGGGATAAATCAAGAGAATAGGGAGGCTATTCTATTTATGAATGGCGGCTATGATTACCATTTTATAAAATTTAATTGCAGCCAGCTTGTATATGTGAAGACAGGAAGAGTTATCTTTCGTAGGAATTTTGAAGTACATCTTTTGATGCGCTTCAAAGGAATTCTCTAGGAAATTTTTTGTTCGAATAACCAATGTGTGAACGCTTGATTTAAGGTATATTGATTTAAGGTATATTGTCCAGAAGTTGAACGTTATGGAAAACAACATTATGCCAAAAAAATTTTAAGCAGATCATCCGCCATTCGTCCTTACGTGATTATAGTTTCCACTTGGAGTGATTTTTGCAATGACAGACAATCAATCTTAATATTAAGCTTAAAGTAAAATAAATCTGTTATTCTCAAATAATCGCTTTGTGCATTAATAATTGTACGTTGCTTTGTCAAGCGCGTAACACCATGCAAAACAACATGCGACCCAGCGTGCTTCAGGTACAGTAACAATGATAAAAAAAAAATTCCACAGCACTGTGTTCACTGACGTTTTCCAATGTTAAAACTTTCTTCTAAACTATAATAGCTTCCGGATAATAAATTTAGTAAATTCAGATAGATTTATATATACGTTGACATTTTAGAAGTTATCTTTATCGTAACACACACGCGCTTATATATATATATATATATATATATATATATGCTGAGACCCCCTTCGGTCATAACTGACCATGGGATTGCACTAGAAAGTTACCCTCTCAGGCACAAGTCCGGGCAAGGTTGTTATGGATGACCGGCAGTCGACCATGCATACCGGCCACCTCTCTCCACATCACCAGTGTTATCGTGTTATCCAAGGGAAAGGCAAATGCCGATACAGCTTAGCACCTGTGAGGTCGCAACTCATTTCTACAGCTGAATGAACTGGAGCAACGTGAAATAAAGTGGTCTTGCTCACTCAAGAACACAACACGCAGCCCGATCCGAGATTCGAACTCACAACCTCACGATCGTAAGCTCGACGCTCTAACCACTGATCCAGCGTGTGTATATGTATATGTATATATATATATATATATATATATATATATATATATATATATATATATATATATATATATATATATATATATATATATATATATATATATATATATATATATATATATATATATATATATATATATATATATATATATATATATATATATATATATATATATATATATATATATATATATATATATATATATATATATATATATATATATATATATATATATATATATATATATATATATATATATATATATATATATATATATATATGTATGTATGTATGAGGGGTGCTAAAAAGTTCCTGGCTTTAAGGATATCTCGAAAGGCCTGGTTGGGGACCCAACCTTCTGAGTTTTTTTTACACGGGTGAGAAAAACTGAAGGACCGTTGCAATAAGTGTGAATGAAATTATGGTTAACTGATTCTCCTGTACTTTCTTTTACCCAAAGCCATGAACTTTTCAGCACCCATTCTGTGTGTGTGTGTGTGTGTGTGTGTGTGTGTGTGTGTGTGTGTGTGTGTGTGTGTGTGTGTGTGTGTGTGTGTGTGTGTGTGTATAAGTTTGAAGAGGAATACATTAGTTGATATGTATAAGGAAACTAAGACAATGTAGAAAATGGTAAAATAATTTTATCATGAACACTTTAGAACCGGCTTCAGTCTTTGCGACTTTTTCAACTTAGAGTAAAGCATTAAAAACAATTAAATTGCTACCTGTTAGCAAGCCCTCACAAGAGTAAAAGAGAGTGACAGAGACAGACTGAAAAAAGGAAAATGTCCCTTGCATTTGAAAACCATAGAAATATTTTTTAAATCATTTCATTTAATTTTTCCACAGTTTAATTGTTTTTCATGCTTTACTCTAAGTTGAAAAAGTTGCAAAGACTGAAACCAGTAGTAAAATGTTCTTCATGATAAAATTATTTTACCATTTTCTATCTTGTCTTATTTTCCTTATATATATATATATATATATATATATATATATATATATGTCAATGTCTAATAAGCATGTACTCAAATTAAAAACATTGAGTAATCTATCAGTTTAATGTTAAATCGGTCGACATAAAAAACATTAACATACACGCACACATGCACGCACACACACACACACACACACACACACACACACACACACACACACACACACACAGATGTGTGCATCCTTTATCCTCTACTTGTTTCATTCGTTAGACTGCAACCCTGCTGGAGCACCGCCTTGAAGGGTTTTAGTCGAATTTTTCAATCAGTGGTGAGGTGACAAACACAAACGGAAAGACACACACATAGATAGATATACATGCATATACGACAGGCTTCTTTCAGTTTCCGTCACCAAATCCACTCACAAGGGTTTTGTAGGCCCGAGGCTATAGTAGAAAACACTTACCCAAGGCGCAACGCAGTGAGACTGAATCCAGAACCATGTGGCTTGGAAGCTAATTTCTTACCCTACAACCACGCCTGCGCCTACATATATATAAATACATACATATACATATATGTACGCACCTGTGTGTGTGTGTGTGTGTGTGTGTGTGTGTGGCTAAAAATAGATAGATAGATAGATAGATAGATAGATAGATAGATAGATAGATAGATAGACAGACAGACAGACAGACAGACAGACAGACAGATAGACAGACAGATAGACAGACAGACAGACAGACAGACAGACAGATAGATAGATAGATAGATAGATAGATAGATAGATAGATAGATAGATAGACGCGCGCGCGCACACACACACACACTCTTGAATAAGTTTCGGCCAGAATTTATGTATGGCAAGAAAATACTTATCTAATTGTAACAGTAATTATAACGGTAAGATATTTAACGGTGTTTCATATTACAGTCGTTTTGGGGAAACGATAGTCCATTCAAATAAAAAGATTATTGTTTGCAGAGATATGTCCGGGTGTAGGTGATTTATCTGGAACTTGCTGGAACCGTCTGAATGTTTATAAGATCTTTTTTTATTCTCTTGTGTGTCAGGTATGGTGGAGGCGCAATAACCCAGTGGTTAGGGCAGCGGACTCGCGGTCATAGGATCGCGGTTTCGATTCCCAGTCCGAGCGTTGTGAGTGTTTATTGAGCAAAATCACCTAAAGCTCCATGAGGCTCCGGCAGGGGATGGTGGCGAACCCTGCTGTACTCTTCCACCACAACTTTCTCTCACTCTTACTTCTTGTTTCTGTTGTGCCTATAATTCAAAGGGTCAGCCTTGTCACACTGAATATCCCCGAGAACTACGTTAAGGGTACACGTGTCTGTGGAGTGCTCAGCCACTTGCACGTTAATTTCACGAGCAGGCTGTTCCGTTGATCGGATCAACAGGAACTCTCGACGTCGTGAACGACGGAGTGCCAACACGTTAGGTATGATTTTAGAGAGAGCAGGGTAAGTCGGGGTGAAATAGTCTCGCTTTAGTGTTGCGATGTGATACAAGCACGATTTTCATAGAGGACGGGTGGCACGGGGACCAAATTTCGGGTGAATTTTAATAAAATCATCGTTAGCATTATTTCACTGTTTACTCGTTACCAACAACTACTGCAGAACAAAGCGAGACCTGTCACACTCGTGCATATGTTTGATATATTTTTCTTTCTTTTTTAATTTATAATTTCTCACAGATCAATGATATTTATTTCCATTCTTCTCCTCTTAATATTCACTAAGCAATTATTTCTCTATCTATAAACTGACGTATATGTTCCCATGGTAACGAACGTCACGTTCTAGAGGAACGTGACACAAACAGGAAACTCTGAGTAGCAACGGTGTGAATGAAAATTGTTACACACTAACGTAAATGTTTCTCATTGATTTTTTAAATATATTTTCTTTTTACAGCCAAGCATGTGCGTAGGTATGTGTTAGTCTGTACGTATGTATGTAAATGTGTATGCATCTATGTATATATAAGTGTATGTACGTATATGCGTGTGTATGCTTGTGTGTATATGTGAGTGTGTATGTGCATGCGTGCTTGCATGCGTATATGTAAGTTAACAATATAAGCAATCGCATTGTGCATTTGATGGTAGTAACCTACACGTATTTGCCGACGAAAAACATTTAGTCTGACAATGTGCATGTGCGCACGTATATATATATATATATATATATATATATATAAAGCGAGTAGCCACATCATAGTGGCAGTTGAATGCTACTACTAGTTCAACCCCAGGAGGATTCTCCGCCAGCTGGTTTTCGGAACAAGTTCTGCACCCTTTATATACAATACATCGCTTGCAGACGGAGCGAACCCCTACTTCCATGCAGCAGCTAACAGGATCGTGGGACTGTCCCAGTTTCGAGCTATTTGGCTCATCCTCAGCCGTGCGCACTCTATCTCTTCTTGACTGCGGTCATGCTGGAGCTCCGCCATTAGTCGAACAAATCAACCCCAGGACTTATTCTTTGTAAGCCTAGTACTTATATTACCGGTTTCTTTTGCTGAACCGCTAAGTGACGGGGACGTAAAGATACCGACATCGGTTGTCAAAGTGATGGTGGGGGGACAAACACAGACTTACATACATATATATATATGTATGTGTGTGTGTGTGTATATCTTAATATATAAATCTGAAATTGTGTGTTTGTGTGAAGCCTTTTTGAAAGTTTATAGAAATCCACATTTTCCACTTTTTCGTAAAAATGTTTACATCAATGGAATTTTCTCGATCTGAACTTTCCAGTGCAGTAATTAGATTTTTAAAATTCCGTTTACTTTGTGTGATTTAAGGGAGATTTGGCTGTCGTTTCTAGCAACATTTATATTCCTTCCCTTCTCCCTGTACCGGCGTTGTTATAGGGAGTAAGAGTAAAAGAGGGAGAGGGAGAGAGAGAGAAAGTGATACATACAAAGTCATAGATTAACTTGGTTACATTTTACACTCTTACTTCTTCTTCCTCTCTCTAATATAATACCTTTCCTCTACCTCTAACATATTTTTCATAACATAGAAACGTAAAAACACACACGTTTACACATACGTGATCTGTGACAACAACATACACATAAACACATACACAATTCAACATTATAGATATAAGATTTAGTTTCTGTGTTTCTTATATAAACACGTGCACGCATTGCTATTTTATAACTGTCTTCCGTTCTCTCTTTCTCTCTCTTCATTGCTACCATCTCTATTCCTTTCTCCCCCCTCTCTCTTCCTCTTCTCTCTCACAAAACATTCACTACAATATAACTCATGTTCGTCAATGTTTGGTAAATATACCACGATGTTCACTAGGGTGTTAGGGTTCGGGTTTTAAGGGTTAGGGTTTAGGGTTAGGATTAGGGTTAGTGTTACGGTTAGGTTTAGGGTTTTAGGGTTAGGGTTGGGTAATCGTGCGGGTGTTAATCTGAAGAATTACAGATATGTGAAAAGTACCGACCCTGCCATCTATTATAACTTTTGTTGTTCTGTTTAATATATACATAGATTATGCCTTCAAAGAAGAGAGTTTGCTAGGGAAAGAAAGCAACCAGTTTAAAATGACAGCAACAGACTGCAGCAATTCACCACATTCCAGAAGCTATTTTGAACATAATGCAAAATGGTGCATCAACATCTTCTGCCTAATCTGATAGAATTCTGGCAAAACTGTGTAGCAACAGATCGCCAGCAATTGCTTCATCAGAAATTGCCATCCTACCTCCTACTAAAAGGGATTGCCCTGCTATATATATAATCAGGGCAGCGCAAAAAGTTGTTTTGCACAAGCATTTCTACAGCCAATTAGACGGATGAAATTTACGTACGCTTAATAATGTTATGCCTTCAGACTTTCCCTATTAATTTCATCGTCTTTTGAATTATGAATATATTTACATCATAAGGGTTTTTCCGTTGTAAGGCTTTCTTTTTTAGTTGATTTTCACCTAGCAAGACTTATCGTAGAAGGCGTAATAAGTCACACCCGGACAAGGTCGGGTTATACTGCTAGTATATATATATATATATATATATATATATATATAGGCATAACTACAGATTTCTCCCCCCCACCACCACCACCACATGACTTTGGATAATCATAACTTTCAGAAAAATGGATATTTTTCAATGAAATTCTCTACAAATATACCTCGGGTTATGTAGATTCCGAGGACATAGGAATTTGCGGGGGAAACTGTTGGGAGCTATTTTTGAGAACCGTTCCTCGGAGGTGTTTCAGAGCAAGTCGTCCATATTTGTTTTATTTTCTCCGCTTGGTGCGTTTGTGCATCCGTAGATTTCTACCGCGCGCGCGCGCACACACACCACACACACACACACATACATATGCAATTTCACTTAGAGCAAAAAAGAAAAAACATCGTATGCAACAGCTAAGTCGTCTTAATAACATATTTCTGTTTACCAGACCTTCAGATGTTATTTTTAACATAACGAGTTTTCTGGTGAGAACTTCATTTGCTTTCATTGCCAGTTTGTTACTTCAGTAGAAATCTACGGATGCACAAACACACAAAACGGAAAAATGAAACCAATATGGACGACTTCTTCCGAAACACCCCCGAGTAGGGAACAGTTCTCAAAAATAACCTCAATTGTTGTTCCAAAAAAATTCCTATGTCCCCGGACTCTACATAGTCCGAGATATATTTGTAGGGAATGTCATTAAAAAATATCCATTTTCTTAAAAGTTAAGACGAATTGAAGTGGACTCCGGTGAATTTTCCGAAATTCCCCACCCCACTCCCTCTTAAAACACTTCCTCCTCCTCCCACCCATCCCACAAATAAAATTTGTATATTCGAAATCTACATGACAAAACACATATTCATAGAAAATTTCATTAAAAAATATCCATTTTTCTGAAAGTTATGATCATCCAAAGCAGTGGGTGGGGGCAGAAATCTGTAGTTGTG